>NW_024387064.1:0-33170 GCF_900408965.1 Simochromis diagramma
CGGGGGAGAAAAAACGTGGGTGGGTAAGTGAAAGGGGTGAATGGTATGAGGAGGGGGGGGGATGGGGAGGGGGGGGGTGGGAGTGGGGTGGTGGGGGGTGGGGTGGGGCGGAGGTGCCAATTCCATCATCCCCGCTCCTCCCTTGTGACCAGCGCACAACAGCCCAGAGAGCTCGGGGGGGGGGGGGGAGGAGGGGGGGGGGAGAAGGGGGGGAAAGGGGGGGGGGTGGGGAACAGTTGTCCGGTTACAACAGCGTTTTGCTGACGTGTTCTCCCCCCTGCCCGGCCGGACGTCTCTCATTGAGCATCATTTTGTAACGCAGTCTGGCGTGACGGTGTGCTCACGGCCCTACAGGCTTCCTGAGCATAAACGGCAAGTCGTTCAGAGGGAATTGGCTGAAATGCTGAAAATGGGAGTGATAGAAGAGTCGCACAGCGCCTGGTGTAGCCCCATCGTTCTTGTGGTAAAGAAGGATGGGTCTATACGGTTCTGTGTCGACTATCGCAAGGTGAATGAAGTGTCACATTTTGATGCTTATCCCATGCCCCGGGTCGACGAGCTCCTGGATCGGCTGGGCACGGCCCGTTTTTTCACGACACTGGATTTAACCAAGGGCTACTGGCAGATTCCCTTGTCTGCCGAGTCCAGGGAGAAAACGGCCTTCTCCACTCCGTTCGGTTTGTACCAATTCGTTACGCTTCCGTTCGGCTTGTTCGGGGCCCCTGCCACCTTCCAGCGCCTCATGAACCGGGTGCTGCACCCGCACGCTGCATATGCTGCTGCCTACTTGGATGACGTGATCATCCACAGCGACACCTGGGCGGAGCATGTGCAGCGGGTGGCCGCGGTCCTGGAGTCCCTGAGGAGGGCGGGGCTCACGGCCAACCCGAAGAAGTGTGCGGTTGGATGGAGGGAGGTACAGTATCTGGGGTACCACTTGGGGGGCGGGCAGGTGCGTCCACAGATGGAAAAGACAACGGCTATCGCATCCTGCCCGCGCCCCAAGACTAAAAAGGAGGTGAGACGGTTTCTGGGGCTGGCAGGTTACTATCGCCGGTTCGTGCCAGGGTTTGCGCAGCTGACCAGCCCCCTAACCAATCTTACCCGGAAGGGTGCTCCAGATCTGGTTTGGTGGATGGGGCCGTGCCAGGCGGCATTTGTGCAGGTGAAAAAGGCTCTCTGTGGGGAGCCGCTGCTTCACAATCCTAACTTTTCCCTCCCTTTTGTTCTGCAGACTGACGCCTCGAACAGAGGGCTGGGGGCCGTTTTGTCCCACCAGGTGAGGGGGGCCGACCGTCCCGTTCTCTACATCAGCCAGAAGCTGGCAGAGCGTGAATGCCGGTACAGCACCGTGGAGAAGGATTGCTTGGCTATCCCTTCGCTATTACCTCCTGGGGCGCTCATTCACCCTCTGCTCGGACCACGCCCCGCTACAGTGGCTCCACCGTATGAAGGATGCCCACGCCCGGATCACCCGGTGGTATCTGGCTCTGCAGCCGTTTAAGTTCAAGGTGGTCCATAGGCCGGGGTCGCAGATGGCGGTGGCCGATTTCCTCTCTCGCTCGCGGGGGGGGGAGTTGGCTCGGCCGGACGGCTCCCCGGCCTCAGTCGGGCGGTGGGGGTGTGTGGCTGAGGCGGGGCCCCGGGCGCGGCTGCAGGGGAGGAGTGGTGCAGTGGGCTCAACGGGGCAGTACGGGAGACGCTGGTAAGAACAGCTGATGGTGATTATGGACTGACGATGGTTTTCCCTCCCCTGTTTTATAGTGAGACGGAGAGCGGTGGCGAGGGGGAAAGAACGACACACGTCAGCTGGGAACGAGCTGGGAACGTGTGAATAAATGTGGAACTTGGCAATAACAACCTGCGTGTGCGTGTACCTGTGCCTCGTATATTCCACATACATTAATGCATGTAAGGTGAACTAGCAAACATCATCATAGCTACATGCGGCTGTCTTCTTTTTTGATGGCAGATACTCCCTTCACCCTGGTCAAAAAGGCTAAAATGACCAAAGAAAAAGTGGAAAACAGCTAAACATGAGAGGTTTTTGGACAAAGCTTGTGTTTTTTCATTGGTTAAGCACTGCTTCCAGCCAAGAGTGATACCATATATGCCCCATAGCTGCAGAAAAGGCTAACATTGTTATCTTTTTACAAAAAAACAGCTGAACATGAGAGGTTTTTGGACCAATTTTGTGTTCTCCATTCTTTAACCCTTTAAGACCTACCATAGAACCAAGTCCGCCAGAGCTTATATTATATTTTTACATGCTCTGGAGCCATTTTTTGGAGCATTTCAAGTTGCTATACATCAATACAACCATTATAGCCCAAATTTTAATAATATGTCTGCATTAAGTGCATAGTAATTACATAAATTGCAAAAAAGTGCAATAAACTACAAAAAAATTTAAAATCGTTTTTGTTTTTTTAACATATATTTCTAGTTAGAGAAATTTAAGAGGCTTATCCCTCAAAACTGTAAATACAAAAATGTTGCACAAACTAGTTTCCCACCAAAGGAAATTTATTTTGAGTGTTTTCATAGTTTTATTTTTGAGATACACCAATTTTCATATACTACAGGAAAAACGAAAAAATATATTATATTGCAAATTTGCAAAATAACAGCATATGCATCAAAATAAACTATTTCCAGCAGAGCAATATGAGTCCTCAGCATCCCAGAAACGACACAGAAAGGCATAAAGTCAAAGATAACTTTTAAAAACACAAGTATAAGCTCTTGAGGCCACGATGGTAAAAAAAACTACATTTCCGCAAAATGACATCACTTCCGGTTTCGGGCAGGTCATGCGGTCATGTGATAGTTCGCGCTGATGGACGTAGGAAGTGTTACAAACAGCTGATCGGATCGGCAAAGCGTGTTTCTGGAATATTATGTTTTTGTTGCTACAAGCGCTTTTTATGCAGTTTTTGCAAAGCTATATGTGGAAGGAAAATGTGACCGAGGACAAGCTGATGGCATAAGATGTAAGTACAATTCCTCCGGTTTCATATGCAAAAAAAATTATTGCGCTAGCTCACGTGGTTGCAGTGCTACCGGGATTTAAAAATAGTTACGCAAAATGGAGCGTGTCCGCTCCTACCGGTTCTAAAGGGTTAAGCACCGGTTTGAGCACCGTTTAAGCACCGGCACCGTTTCAAAAGTACCGGTTTGGCACTGGTATCGGATCAAACCTAAACGATACCCATCCCTAGTTATAATGATGTGAGACGTTAATGCTAAATAGGCTTCCATGAGTGACTCCTTTCCCTTGCATTATAAAGATGTGAAGAGTTTATGCTAAGTAAGCTGCCATTAGCAGCTAATGCTAATACTGTTTTCCCTTTCTTTATACAACTTGAGCAGCTATTGCTAAGTAGGCCACTTTTCTCTGCTAAGGATTTGTGTGACCATGATGGAAACTCTGATAAGCTAATGCTGCTAAGCTAATGCTGTTTATGGGCCCTGTTAGAATCAATATTTCATTCTCATTCTGTTGTTTGAGAACAATAACAGAAAAATGTGCACTTGAGAACAAATTTATTGTGAATTCAGCTGTGAATGTAGAGTTTGTCATTATTTAAGCTTCCATTTCCAAATGTTAGCTGACACTATAATAGGTACACTGGTATCTATATCAGGTACACCTGTGACCTAAATGTTCCTGCAAACAGACTCCTTGGAGACCCCTACATAAATATCCATGAACTATCCAGCTAGACTAGTGTGTCTGTCCCTGAAAATATTCCTGCATGTGTGATTGTTCATGTGTCATCTGCAGGAAACAAACAGGAAGTGAGTGAAAGACACAGGAAATGTTTCCAGCTCTTCCTCCTCTATCAGATTTTCTCTCCATACCTGAGAGTGTCCAGTCTCCAGCCTGGATCCTTCAGTCCAGCCGACAGCAGCTTCATTCCTGAGTCACCTGGATGATTGTAGCTCAGGTCCAGCTCTCTCAGATGGGGGGGGTTGGAGCTCAGAGCTGAGGCCAGAGAAGTACAGCCTTCCTTTGTGATCAGACAGCCTGACAGACTTTAGACACACAAAACAACAATCTATCTGTCAACAGTTGTTTTCTCTTTGTCACAATAACATCTATCCATCCATTGTAACTTTATTTATAAGTGACAATACCCAACAGACAACAACAGTCATCTGAAGCTGTTTAACAGTGTAATGTAACCGCCTCCACTGTGAGCAGCACTTGGTGATGGTGGAAAGAAGAACTCCCTTTGACACAAAGATCCTCCCAGTGAAAACAGGCTCCAGGAGGAGCATCTACCATGACTGGTTGCAGGGTGAGGGGAAAGAGAAGAGATGAGCTCAGAGAGACAAGAACAAAACAGAGAGACAAAAGTTAAGGACATGCTGTAGTGACATATAAAAGCATCAGGAGTGAAAAGAGGGGAGAAGAAAGCAGAGCATCATGGGAAGTCCACCAACAGTCTGAGCCTATAGCAGCATAACTAAGGGATGGTTCAGGGTCACCTGATCCAGCTCGAACTATAAGCTTTATCAAAAAGGAAAGTTTGAAGCTGATCTTCAAAGTAGAGAGGGTGTCTGTCTCCTGAACTCAAACTGGGAGCTGCTGGCACACCCAGTTCAACATAGCCAGGCTTTCTTTGCTGCTTTGACAAAACCTCAAATCCCAGTCAGAGATGATGAGCATCATCACAGTGATGATCATTTCTCTGTAACCCAGGCTTTCTGCTTCAGGATCTGTGCACGCTCACAGAACAAGGAGACCTTTAAACATCATTTCACTAAATGGATGGACTGAGCTCAGCCTACAGATGAACTGGTGCCAGAGATCATAAAGAACATCAAACAGTCAAATTCAACACTTTTAATGGAAATATGAGATTAATGCTGCAGACAATCATGAACCTGCTGAATTCATGAACATCAAGAATGCAGCGAGTGGTAAAATAAAGATTTGACCTCAGTGTGCTCAGTGTTCCTGTCTATTCCTAACATATTCCTAACATGATAGCTGCACTTTAGAGCTCTAAAACTGGAACTGACACATGTTTAAACTCTACATGTTACTCAGTACATTCAGTTCTGACACTCGCCCACAGTCCAACAAAGGAAACATGGAGATCACATCAGTTTGTCATCAAAGTCTAATTATTAGGGCAACTTAACCTGTTATTATCTCGTTAACTCATTAACTGATTAACGCCAGCAATTATTTTAATCACAGTTTTTAAAATCATGATTATTGTGAAAGTGCTCACTGGCTCTGAATATAAAAGCCATGGGTCACAGGAGGGATGTTGATCAGTGCTGGCTTGAAATGGGCGTCATTATGCGTCTCAGCCAATGGGAGCATTGAGGGTGGGCCTAATACTACTGCAGCGCTCACATGACCCAGGACAGAAAGAAAGGGGCGGGGACAGAAACATGGAGACAGGTACAGATCTTTGACATGTTCATTTTAAACTGTTCCAGGAGGCAGTGTTGATACAACTAAAGTTATCTGTTGTTGAAGAAGTCGGTCTGAGGAACTTTCTTAGGATCAACAAATGACGGCATGTATGAGCCTCAAGACGCAGCATCACAAGAAGAACACATGAGCTGTAGAAAAAGGAGAGACTACGAAAGCCACAGCGTTACAACGTGAACCAGCTGTTGGTCTCTCTGGAGACTACTGGGTGTGGCTGGGTAACCATGGTTACCTGGGAGTTACAGAAACGTGCAGAACATGCGATTCATGTTGCACAGCAGTGGGACATTTGAAATAAAGTCAGCACACTCAGTACAGATAGTGCATCAAATATGATGCTGCTGCCAGACGTCTGCCTTTGAACACGTCCCTGCATCGCGCACAACACCAAGGTTGCCATGGCAATCACAGCTGACAGGGACAAAGTGCACAGCTGGAAGCCTGCAGGTATATTTAACATGATGTATTTCTCAGTGTCCTGTCTGTGTGTGAGAGACAAACAGCCTCTGTATGTGTGTGTAAATACAGCATGAATATGTAGAGGACATGTTTGTGGATATAAGTAAATGAAAGCTCTGCGTCATTTGAATCTTTGACTCTTGTTTCTGTTGCAGGTCTGTGACTGAACTTCTGGGAGGAGAAACGTTGGTTTCATGCTCTGTGATTCTGTGTTTTGTCATCTCTCCCAGGTGCTGGAGAGCTCAGATGATGACCCCGCCTACGTGGTCAAATTCAAGTCTACATTCAGAACAGACCTGGAGACACGCAAGCAAAATGCCAACATTGTATATGTGAAAACTGCTGCTGGAGCCAGATTCAAGGAGCTCAAGTGTTTACCCAGATCTTACTGGACTTACTGCAGGAACAGAGGGTTGTTGGAGGGAAACCTGTGGAAGCAACAACATCCGAGCCACCAGAGAAGAAGTTGGCCCTGTTGGTGCTTCATCAGAGTGTGAACAGGAGGAAGACTCAGCTGAGATCAGTGTGGTGGATACAGAGCAGAGCCCACCATCAGTACAGAGGCCTGTCCATTAGAGTGCTGCTCCAACATGCAGCACATGTACTTGGCCACAGCTGCAACATCTGTACCTGTGAAAGCTTGTTCTCTGTTGCTGCTCATATTGTACAGAAGAAGAGAGTTTCTTTATCATCAGAAAATGTCATGGTCCTGGGCCATGTTGGCCCAGTATTCTTAGTTTTCATGTATTTTTGTATTTTGTTCCTTATTTAGGCCATGCTTCCTGGGTTGCTCTGTTACGTTGTTTCTTATTTGTTTTCCCCTTGTGACCCTTACCCTTTGTGTATCTGTGAGCCTCTCTCCTTGTGTTTTATTCCATGTTATGTCTGTGTTCTCCCTGTGCTGTCTCTCCTCCTGTCTGAACCTCTGTGTACTTCCTGTTTTACTTTGACAGTCTCCCGTCAGTGTTGCTCCTGCCGTGTCTTGTTATGATTATCAGTGTCACCTGTGTTCCCCGTGTGTTCCCACTTCCCTCATTAATCCTCTGTGTATTTATGTCTGCGTCTCCCTCAGTTCGGTGTCGCGTTCTCCCTCATCCATGGCTGTGTGTTTCTCTGTGTGTTACGGTATAGTTTCCCGGTTTAATTTGTATGGTTCTGCTCTCCAGCAATGAAGCTGTGAATTTTGAGTTCATTCCTGCCTCCGTGAGCTTGCGTTTGGGTCCTCATCCTGCCTGCACACAGCCGCAATCATGACAGAAAATGTCAATGAGCTTGTGTGTCTTAGCAGCTGGCTCGGTGCAGAGGAGGAAGAACATGTCAAGTCAGAGGAAGATAAATGCAGTTCATGTTGTCAACTCAACCTGGACTATTGAAAGAGTTTTTCTTTGTCTGGTTTCTGACTGAGATTCTCCAAAGGAAATCCAGCACAAACACACACTTCACACACTCAAAGTCCTGCACAGTAAATGAGCTGATGAGCGTTTGTGCTGCTGCCTGATAACAGAACAATAGTTCTGCTGCTTCCTGTTCTGGAAACACACATTTATAAATGTTCACTTGCTGTTGATCAAAGGTATGTTGGTGGCTCTGGACGCTGAGGGAACTTTGTAAAAAACTAGATCAAATGTTAACGTCCTGGCAGAGGCAAAGAACTTTGATTTGATCTTTGATTAGATTCATGTTTCAGCTCAGACTGACAGAAATATTTGAACTGCTGCTGTGTTAAAGGGAACACTGCTGTTAGAAAGCACCTGATCTGTTTCTGCACACTGAATGTTGCACTTCTCATACTGCAGTACTATTAAAATAAGTACACAATACACTACTTTTGAACTCATGATTGAATGTTGCTGTAACAAAGCCATTAATGTGATTCAAAGTGTTCATGGTTTCCCAGCACAACAAATGATTGCACAAGTGTGACTGATCCACTTTCTAATGTGTGTGTAGCCCACACTGTGTGTCACTGTGTCACAGGTGAGTCTGTGTGTCCAGGTTCTATGAGGACAACAGGATATAGTGACTGAGTCCAGCAGCTTAAAGTCTGACTCCATCCTCCATTTAAATAACTCACAGCAACAACTGAATAGCTTTGCCTTTGTGTAGCTGACACTTCATTTTAATGTCCTTCTATTCTGGTTCATCTGGTCTCAGTTTCTATAAGCACACAGGTTTCATCAGGACTCTATGACCTCAGTAATCTTTGCTGGGCCTTAATGCTCTGAACAAAGCTGCACATCACAAGACTAAATAGAAATGAATCAGTCTTTCATTCTCACTGCTGTTTGACTTCAGCTCTCAATGTCCCACCATAACCCATGGAAAGAATTACTGTCCATCCAGGCTGCTGAACATGAAGCTGATGAAGGTGGAGTATTGTGAGGGCTGATGGAGATGATGATGAGGAATCCAGGAGCAGTGGGTGGATGGCAGCATCAGCATGAAGGATCAGTGTGAGAACACATCATCATCCACAAAGGAAACCAGTCTGAGTGTCTGACGCTCTTGTTAGAAAGATGTAGTCCCAGCAGTTAGCTTGTCTGCTAGTTAGCTGAGAGCTAACTCACTTGTACATTGAATACCAAACTGTGTAAACCAGGGGTGTCAAACATATGGCCCGTGGGCCAAATCCAGCCCTTGAGATAATTTCATATGTCAAATATTGATGAATTTTCAGGCTTGCTGATAATCAATGTGAGCACGGCTGAGATGTTATTCTGATGAGCAAACCATGTGGCCAAACACTTTAAGAGACAGACTGGGATCATACCATTATGTGAAAGAGACGGAAATGTCCCATAGACAGCAAGGGTAGTGGTAGAGACCAGTACACAGAGAAATGGGAGCTGTATTGAAATGCAAGCGTGTCAGGAAAGAGTGAAAAGGCAAAATGAGCAGCATCTGGCTGCATTTCAGTGATATTGGAGACCACAAAGCTGAGTGCAACATTTATATAGGAGATATACAGGAGACGCTGAGAGTAGAACTGATAAAATTAGGAGCTGGCTAAAGTGAGACCCATTTTTATTTCCACCCATTTTCCATTGTGGAGGACAAAAGGTTTCAAACTCGTCCAGGTCTTAAACCTCACGTGTTCTTCCTAATAGCAGTAAATGGATAAAAATAAGGCTTTTATGAAAACACTGAATAAAACTTGCTGCCTTTAAAAAGACTAAATGTACAGTTCAGTATTGAATACTACATAAAATAAACTATATATAAAGTGTGTCTGAATGGCAGAGATGCAGAAATATGTGCATGTAGCACAGAGCCACGGCTCAGTGTCTGAATGAGTCTCACAGACCTGAATGTGCTGTTGAAGCAATTTATAATTATAACGTAATTCTTTACTCGTTTGATCTGCTCCTTACCACAAGCCACCAGACGTAGAAGGTTTTGGACTTTTAACTATATTTTCTTACGTTTTACAACTTTTCTTACTGTTAAAATCCTCGTTATGGCCATTCAGGCTGTACAAAGTAATTAGACATGTGTGGTATCTACAGAAACGTCAGAATCTCAGCTAAAAGTTCACAAAACCATCTCAACAACCACCAAACAGCTGAAACAGCAGGTGAACAGATTACACAAAAAAGATGTAAACACAAATCCCCCTGATCATCTGTTTTTTAAACATGAAGCGTCGTTTTGGACGTTCATTTACTGCTGGTTCAGTGAATTTTGGTTGGACAGTGATTAAACCTGCAGCCTCAGAATCTGTGAGAAGTCTGCTTTCAGCACACAACAGCATTGTTGTGTTGTGTGCTGTGGATCCACCTCTGCAAACTCATCACTGTTTTACCATCATGTTTCTACTCAGACAATAACAAAGGAAGCAGTTCCCAGGAACTACTTCCTGTCTTGTTAACATAAGAGTATGTTGCCCTTCAAAACACCTCCACTTCTCCTCTTATTAGAGGACTGCCTTATTATTAATCTGCTAATTCTGTCAGTTGATGAAAGAAAAATGCTTGATCTCACCTGAGAGTTTCCAGTGTACAGTGTGGACTCTTCAGTCCTTCAGACAGAAGCTTCACGCCTGAATCCTTCAGGTTAATGTTACTCAGGTCCAGCTGTCTCAGATTAGAGGTCTGAGAGCTGAGACCTGAGGCCAGAGCTTCACAGCTTCTCTCTGACAGGTCACAGTGACTCAGTCTGAAAAATAACAGATAAACAATTACAAAAATAAAACAGTTATGTTGAAGCGTAATGAGATACTATTATATTTAGCAATATTTCATCTTGTTTTGTCAGGAAACTGAGCACTTGTGCAGAACAACATGTGGAGAGAATCAGAGGAGAAGAAGTGAAGAGAGAACAGCAGTAAAACAACACTGAATTGTTCAGTGTGCTTTTGATATCAACAAAATGTGTCAAACTTCTTTATTTTGTATTTGTTTTAGTAGAATTGATGATTATCACTTAGATAACAACCACAGGCCAGGTCTAAATTGCACTTTGGTGACAGTTACACCCAGAAATATTTGAGAAACGTGGACAATTTGTGCTCCATTGTATTCAGTATTGAACAAACTGAGTACCGATGACCACTTAATATTTTTGATATTTTATTTGAGTTGTTCCACCTGATCTGTGTTAACTAGAATAAACATTTAAAAGCTAAAGCTATGATCACATATGTACTTACAGAGCTTTGTTGGAGGCTTTGACCACTGGCAGCAGCCTCAGAAGAGCCTTTTTAAAGGCTCATGTTCTCACTTAGATCATTTATTTCTACTTACATTTCATTCTGGGAAAAATGGGGATTACTTTGAAAAATGGGAACTATTTTCCCCCGAAATCAGCCCTGGATTAGTAAATCACTCCAACATGTTCTCAGGCAGAAGAAGCTGTCTTGTTATGAGGGAGAGAAGAAAAGCAGCTAAAATCAGGTGTAAAAGTAAAGCAGAGGATGAGCTGAATAAAGGACACTCAAGGCTGGCTTGGAAAGGAATGAAGTCCATGGTGGGGATGCAGAACAAGGAGCAAAGATGAATGTGATGCTGAATCAGCAGAAGACTTGGACTCATTTAATTCCAGCTTATTTGTTTTTTATTGACATTTTAGAATCACTATACAATACCATCAACTTCAGCTATCTTTCAGTACATATATTTTTTTCTTTTTTTCTATATTTAAACAACTAAAATATCCATACAATAAGAATGAAAGAAGTAGAAGAAAAGAAAAATAAGCAAAACAGGAAACAACAAACAACGTAAATAAAAAATACATAAGGAAAAAGAAAAAGGAAAGAAAAATAAATAAATAAATAAATATAGGCAGTGTGTTTTTGTTTCCATTAATGTAACTAATTTTTCCTCTAGTCTTCTAGTAGTTAACAAAGTCAAAATCTAATGCAAAAGCAAAAACTGGCCTGCGTTTTCTAATGTAGTCCATCGATTTCTTCCATCGTGATACAAACAGGTCCCTCTTGTAGTTCACATCTGCTGTCATTTTCTCCATTCTGTAAATGTCCAGTGTGATGTTCATCCACGTGTTCATAGCTGGGCTCTCTGAAGAAAGCCATTCTTTTGTGATGGCTTTGTTGCCTGCTGCCAGTAAAATATTAAACAAGTATTTATCGTTCTTTGTCCATCCTTCTGGCATAAGTCCAAAACGTAGAGTTTTACTTTCCAAAGGTAAATATCTTCCAAATGTCTCTTGTATTGCTGCATGTATTCCCTTCCAATAAGTTTTAATAACATGACAGTCCCAGAAAATATGATAGTGATTTGCGTTTGTATTTCCACAATTTCTCCAGCAAGTGGGAGGGTTACCTTCATAGTGAGATTTTTGGTGAGGTGTAATAAAATATCTTATCAGGCATTTCCACCCAAATTCCCGCCAGCTCTGTGAGCTGCTACATTTCCATTGATATGCCCATATTGTTGTCCATTCTTCCTCCTTTATCTCTATTCCTCCCTCCATTTCCCATTTTGTTTTGATATACAAGGTTGAGTGTAATTTCATATTTGTTAATCCTTTATAGAGGTCACCTATAATACCTCTATTTTTATTTGAACTGCCCTTTTAAATACGGCTAGCAGCTGTTTACTCAATTCAGCCTCAGCTTTTATCGTGTTATTGACAAAATGCCTCATCTGTAGACATCTATAAAAATCCTGTGTTTCTAATGAATATTTATCTTTCATTTTATCAAAACTAATTAGTCTGCCTTCCTCCATTACCATACATAAAGTTGTTAATCCTTTATATGTCCAATCTTTGAATCTGGTGTCCAATTTAGTTGGAGCAAAATGTGTGTCATGTGCACACCACTTAAGGACTGCTATATCCTCTTCTAGTTTATATTCTTTTATTACTGTTTCCCAAATTTTAAAAGTCAACTTGATCCATGGATTTTCAATAGTTTTTATTAAATTTTGCAAGCTTCTGTCTGCTATAATAGCTTATATGGGGATGGATGTCAGACTCTCCTCAATAACTTTCCATTGAGCGTCATATGAAGGATTACATCAGCATATCATTGGCCTTAATTGTGCTGCCCAATAATATTCCCTAAGAGAAGTTAAGCCCCACCCCCTTTTCCTTTGTTAAGTTGTAGGGTTTTAAATCTAATTAAGGGCCTTTTTCCTTGCCATATGTATCTTGACAAAATTTTATCCCATTCATTAAACTGTTTCTGGTTAATTTCTATTGGTAATGTTTGAAATAAATATTATAATTTAGGAAGAATATTAATTTTAATTGAGTCTATTCTCAAATATAAACTTAAATATGGAATTAGATTCCATCTCGCTATATGTTCCTTAATTTTTTTCTGTATTGGTAAATAATTTCGTTCTAATAGTTCTGTAAGATCCTTAGGTATTATGACTCCTAGATATTTAAAGTACTCTGTTTGCCATGCTAATTGATACTTATTTTTAATTTCTTCTGATGGAATATAGTTGTACTTAAGCAATTGTGTTTTACTCATATTAACCCTATATCCAGATAGTCGACCAAAGTATTCAAATGATTGCATTAATTTAGGTAAAGAGTTTGATGGTTGACCCAAAAATATTAAAATATCAGCTGCATAGCAGGCTAATTTATGCTCCTTTTCATGGATATTAATACCTTCTACTTCTTTATTTTGTCTTATATATTGAGCCAGTGGTTCCAGATATAACGCAAATAATAATGGTGAGCACGCACAGCCCTGCCTTGTTCCTCTTTGCAGCTTAATACTATTTGATAGGTAGCCATTAATTTTAATACTTGCCGTAGGGTTATCATAAAGTGCCTGTATTGTCTTAATTATATTTTCGTGAAAGCCAAATGTATGCAAGACTTGGTAAAGAAAGTTCCAATTAACTGAATCGAATGCTTTTTCTGCATCGATACTGATTACCATTGCTTCTATTTTATTCTTTTGAATATGATTAATAATTTGTAATGTCCATCGTACATTATCTTGTATTTGGCGCTCTCGAATAAAACCTGTTTGATCATTATGAATTAGATTAGGTAAGAACTTTTCTAATCGTCGAGCCATGATAGATGTAAACAGCTTGTAATCTGTATTAAGAACAGATATTGGTCTATATGACGCACATTCTAATTTATCCTTCTTTTCTTTTGGGATGGCAGAGATAATTGCTTCTTTCCAGCTAGCAGCACAGACATTCACACCAGCAAAGGGTTCTTGCTGATCTGAGCTGGCTTGGCCCTGGCTTATTGAAGATTAAAGAAAGCGGAATCAGCTGTTCAAACCCCCACAAGGCTGCCCGCTGTGACTGAAACAATGGGACGGGTTGTGACTTCTCAAAATGGGCTCATTGAATGCAGCACGGATAAGATCTTGAAGAAGCTCATGGCGGTCGTGAGTTCTCAGACTTTGCTCTTTGAGCGCAAAACCGATAACCTCTCGGAGAAGCTCGTGGCTCTCCAACGGGAGATTGAGAGGCGAGTGACGGACTGTTAGATCACCTGTGAAATTGACATGCAGTTGTTCGCACCAAAGAAAACCACCATCATTTCATGCGGCTAACATACCGGCGCCAGCTGTGGTCTCAAGGCTGGAGCTGAACATAACAAATCTCACCCTGATAACAGACTGTGTTTAGACTGTTCCTTCCCATCCTAAGAATGCTTATCCCCTCCCGGTGCAGACGGTGGGTCGAGGGGACCAGCGCAAATGCTGCAGGCCCGGATGCGCTGTCTACACCGGCTGTCTCTCACCTTTTACCCATCCCTGTTGCTTGTCATGTGTTTCTATGGCGTATTAAGAGTTTTCACGTGTTCTGCGCTAAGGTAATTTTTTTTGTCTGTTCTCAAACTGATCTCCCTGTTGGAGCTCAGTCTGGGAGGAGTTCTTTTTTCTCCTCATCTTTCCTGATGTTGTGCATTTTCTGCTGTTCGGTTCCAGTTTGCTGCTCTAGCGGCTGACCGGCCAGCTACCTAGCCTGACCCGTCTCCCCAATGTGATGTTTGTGTATTGTATGTACGGTTGGAAAGCTCAGTATCCTAATTGCCCCTTGAAAACAAATACAGTGTTCTGAATCTGAATCTGAAAAGATTACAGAAGACGACTCTGTTCAGCAAATATTACGCTCATGCTGTCAAGAAATACCAAAGGTAGGTAAAACTCTGGTTGTTGCAGCCATCCAGTATGACATGCTTTGTACTGTCCTGCTGCAGTTTGTGACACCTGGTTGATGAGTTGTGAAGGATGATGAAACAAACACTTCACTCAATGTTTTTCTTCTAAACTGGATGTAATTTGGGCAGCCGATAGTTTTTCTTAATCTATCCCAGCTGCAAATAGGAACACAACAAATAAATAACTTTACCCACTTGGATCCTTATCATTCAAGATTGTGAAAAGATTCTCTACTCAGAGAATACTGGAGATTTTAGATGAGAGAGATGGAAGATGATGAAGGGGAAGAGTTTTCACAACTTGAGGCCTTTTGTCTTCACTGTATAGGACAAAGAAGACAGGAAGGGAGGGAGAAGTGAGGAGAATAACACACAGGAAATGGTCTTGGGCAGACTCAAACCAGGCCCTGGAGTCACGACTCTAACCTTCAGTGCATGGGTCACCTGCTCAGCCAGGTAAGCTACAGCAGTCAGCAGTGTGTGAGTTAATTTGAAGACAATGATGACTATAAGTCAGGTAAAAAAAAAATACTATCATCAACCAACAAGGGGAAAACAGTGAGCTTGAATGACCAAGCTTTGACCAAGGGTGGCTCACTCCTCGGTCTTCTTGCCCAAGGAGTGAACCACCCTGCATGGCCATCAATGTGGTGCAACCAAGGCCATCATACAGTACAGGCCATCCAAGCTGATTTTAACTTTTCGTCCCAGATACCACCTTAGAAATCATCTCGATTAGGATATGTTGGCTGTTCTAGATCCAATCACAACAAACAGAGAGCTGTTGTGTGTCCAAGGTGAACAGGAAGAATATATACATGCATAAAGTCAATAAAGTCAGAAGGTTTGCTTTAGACTGTGCTGCAGTTTATCATTAAAGACAAACAGGCATTATGCTGCCAACAAATGGCATCAAGTCTGACTTTAGTTTACTTTTTTTGTTCTTTTTTTTAAAATCAAGATTAAATTTTATAGCAACCACAGCAGAGATGACCAGGGAAGGTGTGCTTGAGGGGATATAGCTACAACAGCTGGTTTCAGACTGAAGATGAACTGAGGTGCTGCACCCAAGTCTGCAGGTTCAGGGAGGGACAAACATCTGCTGCAACCAGATTGGAGTGAGAGGAGAAAGCAGGCCAACAACAACAAAGAAACAACAAACACACTGTGGAAGACCGAAGCAGAGTTTAGTTTAAAGTGGAACTAAGGATGTTTCTCTGGCTGCCAGGATTCACTGAGTAATTCAAATGCTTTCTTTAATGCAGGACCCACCATGCATGTAAAAGCAAGTGTTTCACCAACATTTGTGACTAAACATAGACCTGCAGTAGAAATGAATCTAGGAGCATGCATGTGAATATAAAGTATCACAACATCAGGCACATGCAGCCTAAGTGTGTAAACAAAGACTGATAACATAACAGCAGCAGTGATGATCAGAGTTTATGGTGAATCCAGCGTCTCGAGTACACCGAGTTCTGGAGGCATCAAAAAAAAAAAAAAAGTAAAGTGTAAAGTGTGTGTGTTAGTCCCCATAGGGAAATAGTTCCTCTGCATTTAACCCATTCACCCAGTGAAGCAGTGGGCAGCCACCAATGCAGCGCCCGGGGAGCAGTTTACAAATTCATACAAAGACAGAAAACCTGGTGAAATAAATTTCTGACACAGTTGGATGTTAAAAGTAAAGACATGAGTACAAATGTACTCACAGAGCTTTGTTGGATGCTTTGACCACTGGCAGGAGCCTCAGAAGAGCCTCCTCTGAAGCAGAGTATTTCTTCAGGTCAAACACATCCAGATCTTTCTCTGATGACAGTAAGATGAAGACCAGAGCTGACCACTGAGCAGGAGACAGTTTATCTGTGGAGAGACTTCCTGATCTCAGGGACTGTTGGATCTCCTCCACTAGAGAACGATCATTCAGTTCATTCAGACAGTGGAACAGATTGATGCTTTTCTCTGCAGACAGATTCTCACTGAGCTTCTCCTTGATGTACTGGACTGTTTCCTGATTGGTCTGTGAGCTACTTCCTGTCTGTGTCAGCAGACCTCGTAGGAGAGTCTGATTGGTCTGCAGTGAAAGACCCAGGAGGAAGCGGAGGAACAAGTCCAGGTGTCCATTTGGACTCCGTAAGGCCTTGTTCACAGCACTCTGATAAAAGAAATGTGGTTTATTTTTTCGTTTAAATATTTTAAATAACTGAGATTTTAGTTTTTCCAGCAGATTGAGTCCAGAGTTGACGAAGGTCAGATGGACATGAAGAGCAGCCAGAAACTCCTGAACACTCAGATGGATGAAGCAGAACACCTTGTCCTGGTACAGTCCTCTCTCCTCTTTAAAGATCTGTGTGAACACTCCTGAGTACACTGAGGCTGCTCTGATATCGATGCCACACTCTGTCAGGTCTGATTCATAGAAGATCAGGTTTCCTTCCTGCAGCTGAACAAAAGCCAGTTTTCCCAGAGACTCAATCATCTTCCTGCTCTCTGGACTCCAGTGTGGATCTGTCTCAGCTCCTCCATCATACTTGACCTTCTTCACTTTGGCCTGAACCACCAGGAAGTGGATGTACATCTCAGTCAGGGTCATGGGCAGCTGTCCTCCCCCTCTGGTTTCCAGCACATCCTCCAGAACCGTAGCAGTGATCCAGCAGAAGACTGGGATGTGACACATGATGTGGAGGCTTCGTGAGGTCTTGATGTGGGAGATGATCCTGCTGGCCTGCTCCTCATCTCTGGATCTCTTCCTGAAGTACTCCTCCTTCTGTGGGTCAGTGAACCCTCTGACCTCTGTCACCATGCCAACACAGTCAGGAGGGATCTGATTGGCTGCTGCAGGTCGTGTGGTTATCCAGAGGCGAGCAGAGGGAAGCAGTTTCCCCCTGATGAGGTTTATCAGCAGCACATCCACTGAGGTGGACTTTCTAGGGTCAGTTAGGATTGTAGTTTTGTGGAAGTCCAGAGGAAGTCGACACTCATCCAGACCATCAAAGATGAACACAACCTGGAAGTCTTCAAAGCTGCAGATTCCTGCTTCTTTGGTTTCAGTAAAGAAGTGATGAACAAGTCCCACCAAGCTGAACTTTTCCTCTTTCAGCACATTCAGCTCTCTGAAAGTAAATGGAAATATGAACTGGATGTCCTGGTTGGCTTTGTCTTCAGCCCAGTCCAGGCTGTATTTCTGTGTTAAGACTGTTTTCCCAATGCCAGCCACTCCCTTTGTCAGCACTGTTCTGATCAGGTCCTGTCTTTTGGGTGAGTCTTTAAAGATGTCTTCATGTCTGATTGTTGTTTCAGGTCTGTGTGGTTTCTTGGATGCTGTTTCAATCTGTCTGACCTCATGTTCCTCATTGACCTCTGCAGTCCCTCCCTCTGTGATGTAGAGCTCTGTGTAGATCTGATTCAGGAGGGTTGGGTTTCCTGCTTTAGCGATGCCCTCAAACACACACTGGAACTTCTTCTTTAAGAGAGACTTGAGTTTAGGCTGACACTTCTGAAGAGCATCTGAATAAAAAAAAGGAAAAAAAGAAGGAAAAATACAAATCTGGTCTGAAGGAGCTATGTGATGTACTTTGGCCTTTATTTAACCTATCAAGTTTTCGATATACTCATTCTACCAGAAATCAAAAAGGGGCTTCAGGAATTCCTAAATGTAATTCCTGAAAACAGCCACATTAAATGTTTTGAACCTCCACATCTGCATTGTTTTGCAGCTTTTCATATGTATCTGATGCCAACATGTGCAGGCTAAACAGGTTTCTGCTTTCTGTGCCTCTTCTCTAAACTTTGTTACCAAAAATAACAACATTGAAGTGTCATAATGTTCCCCACTGCTATGTTATTTAAAGAAGCATCTGAGAGAGATTCAGTAATTCACATTTAATTCTTGTCGTAATTTACAATGGCAAAAGATAATGTAAACCCTTTCTGGCCACAATTTGCTTTATTATATGTAAATGTGGCATTTTTTTCATTAAACATTTAAGTCAAATGACCGATGCTTAAAGAGTGTCCTCTTGTTAGAGAAACACTCTGACTTTTCTTTTTTAAGGCAATCAGTTTGCATGGTTTTTAAAAGTAAAGAACACTTGTGTTTAATTAAATACAGCTCACATTAGATCTAAGTAGTTTCACACATTTATGATGATCATCAAATTCCTCCATGTAGTTTAGAAAATACATTTGCAGGCATGTAACAAATCCAAACATTCGTCGTAGAATGACGTTCTTGCCCTCTCCTTTTTCTTACAGTGAATTCTGAGGTTTCACTTTCACATCTATACAAACTGCAAGGTGACCATTTTTATTCATGGTATATGATGCATGACCTCACCTTGTTGAGCAGATGAATCAGAGTTCAAACGCAGCTGAGAGAAAAGAGAAGGATCTTTGATGTGAAGATGCTTGATTGTTATCTTGCATGCTTCGTCTCCTTTTTTCCTCACTGTGTCGATCAAGCTGCGTGCCTTATCTGCTCTGAGTGGGTTCCCCTCCAGTATCGATTCTTCCTCCAACTTATTTAAGATACCATCACTTACAAGGGCCTCAAGGAGCAGTTTAAGGATTTCTATTGTTACCCTCCAGACAAAGGCTGACCGTACCCTGGCAAGCTCCTCCTCTACAGGAAGAAGAAAGAGACATAAACATGCCTCTCAGTCGAAATCATGTGAAAAATACAGTGGAACCCCGACTTGCGAATACCCCATTTAACAAAAACTTCAAGTTACGAAGGCAATGAACAGCAATATTTCTGCCCATGGTACGGCAAAATGCTGGTGTAACGAAATCCGCTGGCTCTGATTGGCTGAGCCTACAATGCCCACAAGGCCTTCCGAATCATGTGACAACCCCTTGGCTTCCGTACTCGTGCTTCGCTGTTCCACTTGAACGACATATTGTTGTTCTAGTTAGCAATTAGCCTATCGTTCAGCATCACCTCACTCAAAAGGTGCAATGGCTGTTTCGACTTAAGAAAATTTTCGACTTACGAAAGACCCTCGGGAACGGATTAATTTCGTAAGTCGGGGTTCCACTGTATTCTAACTTTGTTCAATTAACACTTCAACATCTCATCAACAAATACTCAATTTTAGGGTGTGTAGGGCTAAAATGATGCCAGCTTAAAATGAAACTGAAGAAAAAATTGAAACTGAAAAATAATGAAAAATATGAAAAACAAAATCTTGTCATTCATATCCTGCATTCCAGATTAAGTTTAAAACAAGAATGAGTGCAAGTACGAACGTGAGAATTATGTATATTGTAATAGGTATATTGTACCTAAATGATAGTATATTGTACAAACATGAAAAGTATATTGTTAGAACAATATATATCTAATATTGTTAGAACAATAGTATACTATAATAATAAACTTTTCACGTTATAATGTGACATAGCTCTATTTTTCTTTTGCCTGGGTGGCGGCTCTACGCTTCCGTACTACGCTTCTGTATCCAACACTTTTCAATGTGACCTCACAAAATTATTATGACTACAACAACCATGAAAAGAGTTGGATGGACATTGCTACTCAATCACAGCTACCTGGTCAATGTTTTTCATTAGTAATTTAGCAAAGTTGATGGTGTGTGTGTCTGTAAGACAGAGAGAGGGAGAGCGAGGGACAGATTTTGTATGATAAGCTTCATGTTATGAATGCACAGCTTGAGCACTCAGGTCACATCAGAGCATCAGGCCATATAGTGTGAGACCCTGCATCGTGACCTATGAACTTCTAACCTCTGCGATTTAATTGTACAGTTTGAGCAGGAGCTGAATAACGCGACTGAAAAAAAATCGCACAGTGTTTGCCAAGCTTAATGCAGACTGTTTAAACTAAACAAGCTGCTGTTTCACATAATAAACCCTGTCAGCCGCAGTATTGTCTTCTGTTTTAACAGTTAAAGCAGTAGAGACGAGCTGTTTGCATGTGCGTGGAACTCTAGCGTCATTAACCATGCTAGCTGTTAGCTTATAGCTCACGCTAGCTAACCAGCGAGCAGTTAAAAGGACAGCTAAAGCTGCACAAAATACCCACAAACTTATCTCACTACAACGTAGTGCCGAAAATATGACTCGCAGCTCGAGCTCGACACAGCGTCTGTAACATAAGACTGACATCCAGCTAACCACAGCTAAAAGATATTTAGAGAAAACTTACTGTTTCCTCAGGTTACATGAACTGAGTTGTTTCACACTGAAAAGTTGGTTTGTTTTGGCTCTCACTGAAGACATGGCTGCTCTTTTGTGCTGCTTTTAAGCGAAACATTCTTTGTATGTGAGGAAAATGCTGTTCATCCTCTTCAACTCTAGCGTAGACAACTGGTTTTGCCATGTTTTCATGTGTTTCTTCTTTCCGTGTGTCCGCTACTTTGAAACGCTTGGGCCGCTCTGCCCGCCACTGTTTCAAGCTGGTCATGTGACTGCATGGCCACATCTGATTGGTAAAAAAGTTACCGGAAACTCCACTGGCGGCATGTTATCTAATGTGTTAAACTAATTATTTTTTAAAAAGTAACGAGTCAAATTTTGGAAATGTAGCAGAGTAAAAGTACAGTTTCTTCTTCACAAATGTACTCAAGTAAAAGTAAAAAGTATCGTGCAAAAAGGGTACTTTAAAAGTAAATTTTTTTTCCAAAAACTTACTCAAGTACTGTAAATATAACGGAGTAAATGTAACTCGTTACTACCCACCTCTGCAGACGGGCAAGTATGCAGGTATACTATGAACAAATATACATATATAAAGATGAAGCACTGTGAGGTAAACAGATCTACAGAGTGCTATGAAAATATCTACAGTAGTGGAAGCGTAGCTCTCTGAACAGACTGTAACAGTGTACACACTATAACAGAGACTACACCTTGTCAGTGTCCTAAAACTACAGCACTAACCAACGTGGTGAATGTTGATAATGAAAGGATCATGGTCACTGGGAGGAGGAGTGTAGAAGGGTTAGGTGAGTGTGGATGGAAAGGCTCAGCGGGGACTGAGTTCAGTAGGGTGACAGCTGTGGGGAAGAAGCTGTTCCTAAACCTGCTGGTTTTAGTCTGAAGGCTCCTGTAGCGCCTCCTGGAGGGGAGGAGGAGCTGGAAGAGTTTATTGGCAGTATGAGAGGAGTCTGAGAATGATGCATACTCGACGTAGACATCTCTTTTTGAGCGTTGTGTGATGGAGAACTTTGCTTTGTGTAATGTTATAAATAGTTGGATAATCCTCAGAGTCTCTGGACTTTTACTTAGAGATATTATATTCAGTCCTGTGGATAGTTATATATTTAAAAATATATTATCCTCTCTGGTTACTCTGGTATAAATGACTCTGAATCACTTTATGGTAAATAACACACTATTGGCAAAAAAAAAAAAACTGTGAAAGAATTCCAGATGACAAGTCTGTAGTTCGACATACAAGTGACGACCTTTAACCTTCATCAGTTTTTATTTAATTGTGTCAGAGAAACTCAAACGTGCTTTCACGACAGCACATGTAGTGCTTTAACCTTTGTACTGTTTGCATCAGTTCATTCTGCAGTTAACATGTGAACATGTTGGATGATCTGTCTGCTGTCACTGGGTGGTGCTGAGGTCTGAATCTGAGGGCAGCTCCTGTAATCACAAAGAGAACTGAACCATCACAAACTGAAATATAAAGTTTATCTCAAATCTGAAATAGAGCTGATCCTTCTGTCCTCACACACCCAGGATCTGAAGTTCTTCTCTTACATTTCTTTAGTTCTTCAGCTCTGCTGACATACGAGCTGTTTATTTTTTAAAGCCGTATATACCAACAGATTTTCCAATATAATGTTTACCTTTGAGTTGTTGGTGCTTTGTGAATGTGAATCTGCATACATGAGCAGACGGAGCAGGTTTCAGTCCTGGTTCAGTTTGCTGCTGCACCGTGGTCACCAACATACAGAGGTATCATAACAAATATTAATGCTTTTTTCCCTCTCAAAGGATGTAAGCTGTACTGCACATGTAACTTTGTGAACTTACCTCAATAAGAATGATTCAGACTGTTTTATTTAACCTGAATATTTGAAACAAACTTAGTAAAAACAATACACAGAGTCAGTGCTAAAAATGTAATCCGAGGAAAAATGAAACACACATTTTAACTTAAGCTGCCAAGCAGAAGTATTTGGTTTGAGTACATAAATATTAGGCTTTGCTATTTAATCCGTAATTAATGATTAATGAGGGGTTACTGAAGTGCAAGCCTTTTTTAAAAATATGTGTTAATATCCTTACAGATGTGGCAAAAGAGTGAAAACATGCTGCTGTTTGCACATATTTAATAATCAGCTCTGCACAGGAGCTGCAGCAGAGTGCAGCCTGTTGCTCTTACAGTGTAAGAGGGCAACCGTGGCTCAGGGGTTGGGAAGCGTATCTGTAACCGGAAGGTCGCCGGTTCGATCCCTGGGCTCTCTGTCCTGGTCGTTGTGTCCTTGGGCAAGACACTTTACCCTACCGCCTACTGGTGTTGGCCAGAGGGGCCGATGGCGCGAAATGGCAGCCTCGCTTCTGTCAGTCTGCCCCAGGGCAGCTGTGGCTACAACCGTAGCTTGCCTCCACCAGTGTATGAATGCGAGAGTGAATGAATAGTGGCATTGTAAAGCGTTTTGGGTGCCTTGAAAAGCGCTATATAAATCCAATCCATTATTATTATTATTATTAATACTCATAATAAAAGTACAGTAACTGTGGTTAGTTACTGACTGAGCAGCCCGGTGCGTTTCTGTTCATTTCGTTCACCTGCATAGGTTAGCTAAACAAACTTTACAAAACAAGTTTTGCCGATAGCCGAGTGCCCATCTTAGCTAGCTAGCTAAGGATGTTAGCTACAGATTAGCTTACAAACACCTTTCACTTACCAAAAATACTGTGGCGGCTCTCAGGTCCTTCTGTCAGGCAGACACTGAAGAACACCTGAGTCTGTCAGTTTGAAACAGTCGGTAAACGCTGGACCTCCTCTCAGCGTCCCCGCTCTATGTGCTGTTCAGAGATACGCAAGTTTCTTCATGACTGCGGCTGCTGCAGATATTAGGTCGTCCATGATTTCTACAGTCACTGGTCAGCAATATAATGTGGGCAAACATATGTGGCTCATATATGTGGCTCTGAAGCCCCGCCCCTCAAGCGCACCCTCAGATGCTGAAGCAGTGCCAACTAATTGAAGCTGAAAAAATAACTGTACGTGGAAAAAAACTATGTAAGTGTGAAAACCACATGAACAGTGAGTTTTTTCTTTAAATTTCTATATTTATGTTTTTTCACTATCATTTTTTTTTCACTTTCAATACATTTGTTTCAGTTTCAATATTTTTTCAGTTTCATTTTAAGGTGGCATCGTTTTAACTTCATATGTGGTTTCAAAGTCCAAAAAAGTCCAGTTGTTTCTCTGCCAAACTCCTTAGACTGGAAGTTCTCATGTTATATTAATGTCCCACAGAAAGATTAAGGCAAAGATTAGGACAGGTTACAACTCGTGAATTTTATGTACTTATCACAGTTACAAAAAAGAATCTGCCTGAAGTCTATACATCCATACGTCTCATCATACAAAGCACTGATCTCCTACCTGCTGATGGAGCTGCTTTGGCTGGCTGTTCTTTAGGTTCTTCCATCATCTTTCTATAAAAACACGAGAAGATGATTTTACCAAAGGAAACAGTGAACACAGTCTGGGTGTCACATCATATGAATTTGTGTCATGGTTTAGTGTACGGGCCAAACACACTGAAACTGATCTGTGTGAAAGAACACATCGATGACATGTGAATGTAGTGATAACCTCATCATAATAGAGGTTTTTACTTTTTCACATATTTGTTCAGTATAATGATTAAATAATCTGACAATACAAACCTAAAATACTTTGTTCCCTGTCTGCGACTTTGTGCGTCTCTGCTGTTAGTGCTTAAAAGAAGTTTTAAACTTAAAATCCTTCCCCACATATGTGACTGTGGTCTCTGGGGCCATTATCCTGAAACACTGGGGCTCAGCCCTGAAAGCTTTGCTATCTTCACCTGATAACAGCAGCTGTTTAAAGTTATTGAGTTTGACAGGGAAGTGAATGTAAATGTGAGACACTGTGTGCTCACAGCTAAAGGCTGCAGTCAGCTGTGTCAGAGCGTCCAATGATCCTTTAATAAACACTCAGAGCTCCATGTTGATGAAGCTGTCATGTGTGAGCTTGTGAGGCTCCTTTAAACTGGCTCTGCTCTGTCAGATGCTCACCTCTTCTTCACTGTCTCATCAATCTGCTGCACTCTTCATCTCCTCCTCTCTCTCTCTGCTGTCCTGTCCTGTCTCCTGAACTGGAGGACACTCAGGACTTACACAGGCTAATGATAATGATCAGGGTTCATATGCCTTTTTCAGGGTCAAATTCAAGCACTTCTTAAGCACTTTCAAGGTCCCTTTTTAAACTTTTCCAGCACATCCCTCCCTCACCGCCAAAAAAAAAAAAAATGCATGTTTCAATTCACATCACCTCAGTAAGACCATGTGAAAATTAAGACAAATCATCCTAGGTGAACTTAAACACCTTTGTTCCCTTTTTGTTAAGAAATAGAAAAACACTCCACACAAAAATACTGCAAAAGGAAACTGTCGCCTTATATACAGAGTGTATGAACTCAAAATGCACATTTCACTTAAAAATTAAGATGTGAACAAATCAACTTGTTAGATATTCTTCTCCTGTTGAAAAAACCCCCAAAAAGAAATAAATAAGTCTTCTCATCAGATATTGATGCTTCTTTCCTGTGACAGAAAATAGGAGACAAATGTTTGTTTGTTTTTTAAGTTAATTCCCAATAAAGCTGTTTTATTGCTAACTACATTGCTGTCTGTATTATTGCTGAAGTCCTAAACGATCACCTTTAAAGTAGAGCTGGGCGATATAAGATTTTTTCATATCACGATATGTTTTTTTCATTTCAGGCGATAACGATATCTATCACGATATAAGCCAAATAACTATATTTGTAAGATTTAAATGTGCCGTTGCTCACAAGTAAAATGTGAAATAATCAGCAGCTTGTTTTTATTTAAATATTTATTTCTCATAATAAGTTCAACAGGGTAGATGTACTTAAGGAACATGAGACTTTTTCAGATAAATAAAGGCAAATATTGCAAACTACACAAAAGGCAGCCACTAAAGCGTTTAAGTTTCAAAATAGAACAAATGAAACAGACTACTAAATTGTCAATTCCACTTAGAAACAAAATATTAATTCTAAAAATAAATCTTAGTTTGTTTTACAGAAGAACAGACAAAACTGACTAACTTTTGTCAATATCAAATAAACTGAGAACTAAAAGGAAATTCTCAATCTGTCCTTGTTGTATAGCTTAGCTTTTCAAACAGTTTTAACAGTTACTTTAGTCTGACAAAAGCCGAATGACGAATTAGCACTTCCAGTCAGAGACTGAGGCTACGTCCACACGTACGCGGGTGTTTTTGAAAACGGAGATTTTCCGTTTTCGTTTTAAAAAATAATCCCGTCCACACATAAAGGCAGAAATGAAGGAAAACGCTGCTATGAACATGCCAAAGCAGCAGGTGGCGCTAGATTCCTAACCGTGCAGAAATGTTGGCCAATCAGAAGTCTAGAAGCCTCGGTGGGAAAAAGTAAACAAAGCTGGGGCATAGAAGCAGGACCGAGTCGTATGTGTGGACGGACAGTAACTGTGTGTATATGTAAGCATTTAAACACTGCAGACAGTAGAATTAACAGTATTGTAGAAATTCGTTTCACCAAAACAATAACGTGGCGCACAGTGTGACACATGCACCAGTTTATTGTATTTCCAGACTTGCTTTCGGCACAATTTACAGTGCACGCTACTCTGTTTTTTGTCAGACTTGAAATAGCTGAAATACCTTCACACTACGGAACTTCTATGGCTCTTCCGTTCGACAATCTCTCCGGCATTGGAACCATCATCTGTTTTCTCTTCGGTAACCTTCGGTCACGCTCGGTTGATTTTTCTAGTCGGCACACTTATTTCCTCCATTACCCGCTGGCTGCTTCCCAAACAAACACACGTGCGGCTTGGCACTTGTGCTGTACGTAACAAGTCACGTGACGTGACGCTGCGGCTGTGATTGGTTCGGCTCTGCGCTACTTAGTTTGGATTGGCTGTTCTTTTTTTTTTTTTTTTTTTTTAAGAGGACAAGAGCGGCGAGGTCTATCGCGATAGTTAAATTTTTCTATTGAGAAAAAGTTATATTGCGATACATATCGTTATCGTTCTATCGCCCAGCTCTACCTAGAAACCAGGTCAATATGTCTGTAGGTTCAGTCATCCAGGTCATGTGATCTAAGGAGCTTGGAGAGAAAAGAGACGTCTTTAAGTTTCTGGAAGACGTTTCATCAGAGAAGCTTCTTCAGCTCTACAACCAAACGGTGGAGAGTCCCAGATATTTAAACCTGAGAGGGAAAGAGATGCTCACCATTGATCATGTGATGAGTCACATGATCAATAGTGGGTCAACAATATAACAACAATATAAACACTTATTTCAAGGAGCAAACTGAGAGCCTTTGCACCAGGAGCACAAACATCAGCTCCAGCAATGATCCACTGATGTCTTTTTATTCCATGTATGAATGTTGTTATTGACAGAGATGACGTTTGTGTGTCAGTGATGCAGTGACTGTTGTTGTTACCTGTACAGGCTGGTTAGACTCTATGAAACAGATCATACAGATCTCTGCATGTTAGAAGAGACTATTAAAGGTCATGAATGAGACAAAGGCAGGGAGGCGTCCTTTACAGCTAAACAGCAGAGTGAGAGAACAGCCAGCACCTCTACATTTATCACATTATACAGCACATGTATGATGCTGACAGGGATGAGAAGAATTTAGTGATTCTGATCCCATCATTGATATTACTTATTGATTCTCAGTAGCTCTGCTCTGACAGTCACCACCATCACTGAGCAGCATATCAAAGACATTTGTGCACATTAACTGCATGTTGTGGCTCAAATGTTTGTGCATGTTGGAGGCATTTCCTCTTTGTTGTGATCAGTGTTGGTCATTACTCAAAACAGTCATTATTACACATATTACACAAAACACTTTAATTAACAGTAATGGAGTACGTTACTTCATTACTCCTCATAACATTACTTTGATGTTACTGTGTAAAATGAACAAATGAGCATGTAACAACATAAAGCTGAGGTACAGCCCCACACACCAACACAGATCCTGATGAGGTCACGTGATGTTTCTCTGAGTGTTTATGAACACAAATCAAAGATGAAACAGCACAAAGACACTTCAAAGTGATTCTACTGTAGAAACATGAACAGGTAGAAACCTGCAGCCTGACTGCTCATCACTGTGTTACCTGTTCAAGTTCAGCAGCAGCAGCTCACTTTATCACGGTGCTGGTCTGGGGTCAGTGTTTACTCAGCTTTAACTCACTCTGGGTTCTTGGCTAGCTTAGTGTTAGCTTGCTGTGTGGCTAGCTTAGCGTCAGAGCTCTGCAGGTGTCTCGTGTGTAAATATTAATCACAGTGACAGTAAAGGAGGTAAAGGGCTGTGACGTCATCACGTACGCTGCGTCCTCTGTGGGCTCTGAGTGAACTCACAAAGTACAAACTACAAGTACACAAACACGAACGTAGCTCAGAGTGGCGGACACACTCGGCCTCGTTGGTCCAGCTGTGAGTCCGTTACCGTGAACTATGGAGCGGCAGATTTGTGCTGAACTAAGCTGCACACAGCTGATGTTAGCCAGGAAACATTACACACTGACTTTAATGGAGAGACCGGAAATACAAACACACACAGTTTGTTGTGTGAAGAAATCAAACACGAGCTGAACAACAGTAAAGTTCCTAAAGACAAACTGTTAAAGGAGGAAACAAAGCAAACTTACAGTTTCTTCACACACCAACAACAAGCTCCACTCCACGAAGTTCAGGAAGTGAAAGTAAACTTTGAGCAGGAAGGAAACACCCAAAGAGACGTTTGAGGACAATCAGGAGCATTGGAACACTGTGCTGCGATCAGGTGCACCTCAGAAACTCCAAACCTCTGGCAGTCTGTGATTTATTTCTGCTGGTTTTCCTGTTTGAAGCACAAACATCCATCATCACTTTGTTGTTCTTCTTCCTGCAGCGTTAAAATATTTCAGCACTGAACTGATGTTTCTTCAAAGCTCATTTCAACCTGTTGAAGTCATGAATGAAAGTGCAGACTGAGAGTGGATCACATGATGTTTAAGGTGTGTCATGGGACATTTTCAGTATTGTCACACATGTCTAGATTGTCCCTGATATCATAACTGCTCAAACACTGATGATTATATTTGAAGAATTATTCCTGATGGCAGCAAAGTTTGAATGGAGCTCTCTGTCTGTGCTGATTTGTCGCCCTCTGGAGGTCAAAGCACAAACTGCATGATGTCACTATAACCACCACAGAGACAGGAAGTGTTTTTATGACTGAAACACTGAAATGATGCTAACAGCTGTCGTTAGGCTCACTGACAGCAGTGCTGATGTGTTCATGTCAAACACTGGCTCAGGTCAGACTCCTTCATTCTTCTCCGGCGTGAGGCCGCCCTCAGACCCACAGGAGCTCTGACCTTTGACCTCCTGACCCTAACCATTTTAGTCTTGTTGTATCTTTAAATGCAAATCCATCCAAACTGTAGCCGAGCAAAAGAAGCTGGAAGTTGTTCTATGAATGATGTTGTTGAAGGAGCTTGGAAAGAAAAGCGTCTGGACTTCTTTAAGTTGCTTGAAGAGGGACATGGACGCCTTAACGCCCACTCACATCATTTGATCACAGGAAATCACATGATAGGGTGGGGCTAGATCTCACAGTGGGTTCACCCAAAACCTTGGCTGATTGAGACCCACACCCGTTTTCACGGAGGAGGAGGAGGAGGAGTTTCAAATCAAATCAAAATCAAATCAAATCAAATCACTTTTATTGTCACATCACATGTGCAGGCACACTGGCACAGCACATGCGAGTGAAATTCTTGTGTGCGAGCCCCACAAGCAACAGAGATGTGCAAACACAACAACACAAATGAGCAAAATACAAGAATGGCCAACCTGAAACTAATAAATATATGTACAATATAGTGTATGCATTTCTGGATGTGTATACTAAATATTTTCCTACGTGTGTGTGTGTGTGTGTGTGTGTGTGTGTATATACACATTTTTACAAATTAAATAGTAAAAAAAAATAAATTAAAAAAAAAAAATAATAATAATAATAAAATATATAAAATATACAGAGTTGAATATGTGCAAAACAAGTGGCATTTATAGACAGTGTGGAGTGCATAAAGTTTCACATCCTGAACATGTGACAGCCTGTCTGTGTAGGTTCTCAGTCATCCAGGTCATCGTAGTCAAAGGAGCTTGCAAAGAAAAGCGTCTGGACTTCTTTAAGTTACTTGAAGACGTTTCACCTCTCATCCGAGAAGCTTCTTCAGTTCTAAGGTCAAATGTGTGTCCAGGAGTCATCCAGGGCCTGGATCCATCTGATGACATTATGCAATCTAATAAGAGTGGTTAGTTGCTGAACTCACGGGATTCACAACACCGCATAAGATTTCAAACTGCAGGAAAATCACTGGAGTTATAAGAGGCAGACAACGACACACACACCACATGCATGCTGTTGCTATTTATTGTGGATTAACCTGTCAAGGGCAAGAACAAAATAATTCTGCCTCAAATACAGGAAATCATAGCTTTCCTATATTTCCTCCATTGTTGGCATGCTGGTTAGTGCTGTTGCTCCACAGTAAGAAGCTCCTGGGCTCAAGTCCACAGTCTGGCTAGTTTGCAGTGGTTTCTCTCTGGGTATTCTGGTTTCCAGTGTGAGAGGAAAAGTCAGGCAGGTATTAGAGCTAAGTTAATGGATGATTCTAAATTAGTCATGAATGTAAACGGCTGTGTGTTTCTATCTGATAGACTGGTGAGCTGTCCGGGGTGTACCCTGCCTGGTAACCTGTCACTTCAGGGTTATTTCCCAGCCCTGCTGCAACCAGGATAGAGATAGGAGGATGGTAGTTGTTGTAGACCCCTTCAATTTTTATGGTAACCAGGATCTAGACTTTGTTGAACCGCATGCAATATGAAGACAACATGTAGTATTTAAGTGGCCAAGTAGTATTTGGATAAAAGTTACTGAATAGTGTTGGAATAGACTGAAAGAATTGAAGGATTAAAATATTCCAGGAGCTCAATTTACTCCATCTGAACATGTTTCAATCGTGTTTTATGAACACAACATGCAGGTTTACTGAATATGAAAAGGTTGTGTTTGATTTAACTCAGTTGTTTAAGTTTCTGCCAAAGCAAAACCTTTGTGTGCAACCAGTGTCCACTATTGAATCAAGTAAATCCAACATGTTTTTGTCAGTGCAAAAGGAGTTACGGTGCCTGTATTCCTGCACAATATTGTCCCGGGAGGGAGAAAAACTTTCTGGTGAAGTTTTGGTTGATTTTTGGGTTTTGCTTGACACTAGGTTGATTTATCAGTGAGGTTTGGATTGTTTTCTTTTCTCTAAGAGAGAGAAAGATGGTTTTATGCTTGGACATGTTGCAATGGGCCCCAGTATTTGTTACTTTATTAGTATTTTATTGGTTGCGTTTGTTTGTGCTTTTGTTACAGTGCACTGAGATAAGAACATCTGAGAGGTGTGATCCGCCGGTGGTGATATTTTGTATTTTGTGAGTTCCCGATTTAACAAATCAGCTCTTAATCCAGACCTGAGAGGTTGAACTTTAAAGCGCTATAAAATATTCTTACTGGAAACAGTGGCAAAGTGTTTTTCTCCATGATTATAATGGGCTTGGAGAAATTCACTTATATGTGACATGGATCACATGAGAAGTCCTGAGCCTAAAAGGATTGCATCGAGTCAATCCAGTCCAAAAACAAGGAGCTAGATAGAACTTTATAATCCCTCGGGTGGGTTCCTCTGGGAAATTGCGATTTGCCAAAAAGACAGCCCGACGAAGTTACAGAGTTACAGACAATTTACTATATGTTATAATATATTAATAATACAATATATCACACACACACACCACCATAGATATATAATAGACAGAACAATAAAATAAAGATAGGGATCAATAGAATAAATGACATAAAAAATAATAAATACAAGTGAATGCCATTTCCAGTATTGAGGTCATTGCACTGTTGACTATTACAAAAGATTGCCACAGTGAGGTGAAGAGGGCACTACACTTAGTTGTTTCCCCTCGCTCCTTTGTCCTGCCTGTTCCCCTCCCTCTCCGCCACTCCAGCAGAGGAGTTAAACAGTCTGATGGCGTGTGGGACAAAGGAGTTTTTTAAGTCTGTTAGTTCTTGGTCTTTGGGAGAAGCAAACCTGTCACTGGAACAGTCACTTTCTGGTGTTATGGCCGTGGCCGAGGATGCTGGCATTGTTCATATGTCAGACAGTGCTTTAGGTCCTTTCTCTCTGCCATGTGCAACCAAGAGGTCCAGCTTCATGCCGACCCAGAGCCAGCTTCTGATCAGTTTTCCAGCGGTGAGTCATTCTTCTTTGCTGTGCTGATCCCACGAGCACACCACAGCATAGAAAAGTTACTCCAGCAACCACCGACTGGTAAACATCCCACGGAGCGTCTGCAGACTGGTTCAAAAGAACCTCCCTCTGAGGAAGTTACAGCGGCTTTTGGCTTTTTTATACAGGTGGCTCTGGTGTGCCATGCCACAGTCCCAGTTTTTGTCCACACAAGCCGATAGGTACTTGTTATTGGTTGACCAACCTCACCTCCTCCCCCTGCTATCTGAACCGGCGTGGACCTTCTCTGGACCTCCCAGGACAGTCCACGAAACCAGTTTCCTTTAGTCTTTGAGGTGGTTGAGTTGCAGGTGGTTTGGTGTGACTCCATCGGACCAAAGTTCCTACCGACTTCTGGTATCCTTCTCTGATCATCCCAGATACACCGCCTGATAATCTGCCAAAATCTGCTGATGGCGATAATTCAGAGTTTAGGAGAAGCTCAGAGGTGTACAGGTGGAGGAGAGAGAGGGACAGCAAGTTCCCTGTGGTGCGCCTGTGCTGCTACCCACTGATTACGCAGACGTAAAGTCCTTCAGCCTGACTACTGTGGTCCTCGGCGGTGGAGTGTCGGAGATCCAAGGACAGCAGGGGTCCACCCCATCCTGTTCAGTTTTCTCCTGAAGCATAGCAGGGGGCATGGTATTAACGCACGGAAAAGTCAAGAAACAGGATCCTGAACCGTGCCTTTCCCCCCATGCCAGTGTGGTGGGCCTCGAATGCAGGAGGTAAGAGGCATCCTCCACTCCCGACACCCGCCTGTATGCAACTGTAGTGGGTCCTGGGCATGTGTTACCTGTGGTCGGAGGGGGTTCGAGGAAGAGCCGCTCTAGATGCTTCATAGATGTGACGTCAGTGACACCGGTCGGAAAAGTCATTCAGCTCATGGGCCGTTTCGTTTTGGGGGACCGGAGACGGATCAGGATGTTCTTTCCATAGGGCGGGCACTCTCCCCATCGCAGACTGAGGTTGAGACCGTTTGTAGCGGTCCCCAAGTTCCAGCAGCACACGCAGTTAGATCCTAGTTGTTGAGAGAGAT
>NW_024387065.1:0-17500 GCF_900408965.1 Simochromis diagramma
AATGGCAAGAAGGCAGCGGGTCCAGATGGCATCAGCTCGAGGGTCGTCAGGTCCTGCGCGGACCAACTGTGTGGGGTGATGGAGCACCTCTTCAACCTGAGCCTGAGGTTGGGAAGAGTCCCACAGCTCTGGAAAACCTCCTGTGTTGTACCAGTGCCAAAGACTTCACGCCCCAAGGACCTCAACAGCTACAGGCCGGTGGCTCTGACATCCCACCTGATGAAGACCCTGGAGCGGTTGGTCCTGGCTCAGCTTCGGCGCCTAATAAGCTCATCACTGGACCCACTTCAGTTTGCCTACCAGCCTGGGATTGGAGCGGATGATGCCGTCATTCACCTCCTACATCGTTCCCTCGCTCACCTGGAGACCGCTGGGAGCACTGTGAGAATCATGTTCTTTGATTTCTCCAGTGCCTTCAACACCATTCTTCCCTCGGTTCTAAAGGACAAGCTGGTGAACTCTGGAGTGGACCATCACCTCACTACCTGGATCCTGGACTACCTCACCGACCGACCACAGTATGTGAGGACTCAGGGCTGTGTGTCGGACAGGGTCGTCTGCAGTACGGGGGCCCCACAGGGAACGGTTCTGGCTCCGTTCCTCTTCACCATCTACACTGCAGACTTCTCCCACAATTCCACCCAGTGCTTCCTGCAGAAGTTCTCTGATGACTCTGCAATAGTCGGCCTCATCACTGATGGGGACGACAAGGAGTACAGAGGTCTGACCCAAGACTTTGTGGACTGGTGCCAGCTGAACTACCTCCAGATCAACGCCAGTAAAACCAAGGAACTGGTGGTAGACTTCCGCAGGCACAAGCATTCTCCACTGCAACCACTGAACATCCAAGGTATGGACATTGAGGCTGTGGACAGCTACAGGTACCTTGGTGTTCATCTGAACAATAGACTGGACTGGACTCATAACTCAGACGCCCTCTACAGGAAAGGGCAGAGCAGGCTGTACCTGCTGCGGAGACTCAGGTCGTTTGGAGTGGAGGGCCCACTCCTGAAGACCTTCTATGACTCTGTTGTGGCTTCTGCTATCTTTTATGGCGTGGTCTGCTGGGGCGGCAGCATCTCTGCTGGGGACAGGAAGAGACTGAACAGGGTGATCCGAAGGGCCAGCTCTGTTCTAGGATGCCCTCTGGACCCAGTGGAGGTGGTGAGTGACAGGAGAACGGCGGCTAAGCTGTCATCCCTGTTGGACAACATCTCCCACCCCATGCAGCAGACTGTGACAGCACTGAGCAGCTCCTTCAGTGGGAGACTGCGGCACCCACGGTGTGGGACGGAGAGATTTCGCAGGTCTTTCCTCCCCACTGCTGTCAGACTCCATAATAAAGACTTTAACTGATCAAGCACACACATCCATACATATGCAATAATACTAAGTGCAATAATCCTTTCTGTCATCGTATTTTTTACTCAGTTGTATATAGTATTTGTATTTGTATTCTATTTTTATCTTATTGTATATTTATTTTATTTTATTCTACTGTATATAGTATTTTATTCTATTCTGTACAGTTGTGTACTGTATTTATTCTTATTGTATTCTAATTTTTGCCTCATAACTTTTGCACTGTCCACTTCCTGCTGTGACAAAACAAATTTCCCACGTGTGGGACTAATAAAGGTTATCTTATCTTATCTTATCTTAACCACCACCTCCCTTCAGCACCTCCTGACAGTAACACGGTCCTGTTCCAGAGTGAGTGTTGAATCAATAATGAAGTGTAGGTTGGAGAGCTTTCATCAGGAAAACAACTTTTTGGATGTGACAACAGGGAAAAATACAACTTTTTTCTATCTTACTACTACTAATAATAATAATCAGGTAAAGTAGGGATATTTCTGCATGCATATGTCTTTGTTTGTGTGTTGCAGCAGGCCCTGTACTGGTGAGGGCCGCCTGGCTCCTTCATTTAGATCCAGGCAGACTTTGAGGACATAAATCCGTCATGATTGTGCAGAGCACAGAGACGCACACTTAAGACACACAGACTGACACAACATCAGGGAATAAACAAGTAAAACAATGAACATACAGCAGAGCTGAGAAGAAACAAAGAGAGCCACACATGAACAGGTAAGGGAAATGAAACACAGAGACACTATTAAGAGGGCGAGGGTAAGAATTGGAACGGCTCTCTTTACAGCAGCAAGGTCGCTATTTCTCCAGGTCACGTCTTTTAGTTAGGAAGTTAACTATGAAAAATAGTGTTGAAATGCATCCGTGTCCACTTCAGTTCCCTCCTGCTTTCATCTCCCCGATGTTGGCTGACCATGAAGACAAACATGGCTCTCCTGCCTCTTCTGTGAGGCGAGACTAAACACACAACATCTGCCGGACTGAATGAAGATCCATCCTGAACTGGTTTAAACAGCAAATAGTGATTTTAAGTTTTCCCATCAGGCCTGTTTCCTTTATTTTGTACCGTAGCAGTACCGTATCTACTAGCTAGCTGACTTTGGGAGAGACCACTAGCCTCAGCAGTGCAGGAAAGAAAGGGCAAATTACCAATGATGTCACTGTTATGATACCAAGAAAAAAAAAGAAACAAAAAGCTATATGTTTTGATATAGTTTCAAGAACTAATATCTGCCTCTTGGATGGGCCTCCAACTGCGCATGGACCATGCAAGTCCAAAACCCGAGAGTGCTCTGGAAGTCAGTTCCTGTCACTTAGTTATGTTCGGTATTATTTGCTTAAATGTGATACAGTGGGATGCAAAAGTTTGGGCAACCTTGTTAATAGTCATTATTTTCCTGTATAAATCGTTGGTTGTTACAATAAAAAATGTCAGTAAATATATGATATAGGAGACACACACAGTGATATTTGAGAAGTGAAATGAAGTTTATTGCATTTACAGAAAGTGTGCAATAATTGTTTAAACAAAATCAGGCAGGTGCATAAATTTGGGCACTGTTGTCATTTTATTAATTCCAAAACCTTTAGACTTTATTATTGGAACTCAAATTGGCTTAGTAAACTCAGTGACCCCTGACCTACATACACAGGTGAATCCAATAATGAGAAAGAGTATTTAAGGGGGTCAACTGTAAGTTTCCCTCCTCTTTTAATTTTCTCTGAAGAGTAGCAACATGGTCATGGTTTAGGGGAAGGATACAGAAAGATGTCTCAGAGATTTAAGCTGTCTGTTTCCACAGTTAGGAACATATTGAGAAAATAGAAGGCCACAGGCTCAGTTCAAGTTAAGGCTCGAAGTGACAGACCAAGAAAAATCTCAGATAGACCGAAGCGACGAATGGAGAGAACAGTCAGAGACAACCCACAGACCAGCACCAAAGACCTACAACATCATCTTGCAGCAGATGGAGTCACTGTGCATCGTTCAACCATTCAGCGCATTTTACACAAGGAGATGCTGTATGTGAGAGTGATGCAGAGGAAGCCTTTTCTCCGCCCACAGCACAAACAGAGCCGCTAAAGCACATTTGGACAACCCAGCTTCATTCTGGAATAAGGTGCTGTGGACTGATGAAACTAAGATTGAGTTATTTGGGCATAACAAGGGGCGTTATGCATGGAGAAAAAAGAACACAGCATTCCAAGAAAAACACCTGCTACCTACATGGTGGTGGCTCCATCATGCTGTGGGGCTGTGTGGCCAGTGCAGGGACTGGGAATCTTGTCAAAGCTGAGGGACACATGGATTCCACTCAGTATCAGCAGATTCTGGAGACCAATGTCCAGGAATCAGTGACAGAGCTGAAGCTGCGCCGGCACTGGATCTTTCAACAAGACAACGACCCGAAACACTGCTCAAAATCCACTAAGGCTTTCATGCAGAGGAACCAGTACAACGTACTGGAACGTTCATCTCAGTCCCCAGACCTGAATATTATTGAAAACCTGTGGTGTGAGTTAAAGAGAGCTGTCCATGCTCGGAAGCCATCAAACCTGAATGAACGGGAGATGTTTTGTAAAGAGGAATGGTCCAAAATGCCTTCAACCACAATCCAGACTCTCATTGGAACCTACAGGAAGCGTTTAGAGGCTGTAATTTCTGCTAAAGGCAGATCTACTAAATATTGATTTCATTTATTTTTTGTAGTGCCCAAATTTATGCACCTGCCTGATTTTGTTTAAACAATTATTGCACACTTTCTGTAAATGCAATAAACTTCATTTCACTTCTCAAATATCACTGTGTGTGTCTCCTATATGATATATTTAACTGACTTTTTGTTATTGTAACAACCAACAACTTACACAGGAGAATAATGACTATTAACAAGGTTACCCAAACTTTTGCATCCCACTGTGGTTGGTTTTGATTATCATGTTCAACACTGTTTATTCATATCTGACCTCAAACAGCCTATGGAAAAATAGTGAATGCAAAAGAAACAATCTCTGTGTGAGGTGATAATTCTGCAGAATTTATTTTTTAATTAAAAAGTCTCATTGTGACTTCATGTGAAAGAAGGCGTTTCAGAGATGTACCAACAGTGGAGTGCTTTCTTTATGGGTAAAAGATGAGACGTGTGTTTCTGGTTTCATTTCTCTTTGCCTCGCTGCAGTTTAGTATCTGTATCAACAACAGAAAACACTGATCACACAAATAAGACGCACACAGAGTGATGATTACAACATCATAAGGTAAGGTCTTGTTTTCCTGTCTGCTTTCAGCTCTGTGTTTCTAAATCTAAAGTTCATGACAGGGTCTGCTGTGGTGGAACTTTTCCCATTTTCCTCCTTTAATGGTTGCAATATAATAACGTTTGTTTTACCCACAGTCTTCACCAGCCCACTCACCCTCACCACTAGATGGCGCCATCTGCTCATTCGCCTTCTTTCTGTTGCTTTCGGGTCAAATCTGACCGATTTACAAATTAAAAACTCATAAATAAATGTTGTGTTTTACATCCTTTGCACTATGCACTTGAACATATAAAAGTGATGGGCACCCTTTTCTTTAAATTTTGAGTGTTTTAATCAATGTTGTTAAAACATTGTGTGGTGTTCCTGGTCAAGAGTGACCGCCATAGGAAATGAATGGGAATCCACCCAGCACCCACCCTTTGGCGTCAGACCCCCTGAATGGCCCACTGAACTGAATTTGGTGGGGAAAATATTTCTTATGTTTATTTAAGAGCTGCTAAAACAGACTGGTCAATTGTGACTGGAACACTAAAGTGAGGGGGTGGGGGTGCACACAACCAGAGTTAATGGCTGAAAAAAACATTGATGTGGATTAGATAGGTCTGTAACCAAAAAAACTGCACAGGATTTTTATTTTTGTTTCTTATATATTTTTGACTCAGTGAAACTGGGAAAAATCATTTAAAAATTCCATCTCATCAGGTTTTCTTGCAAAACTAGCATTTTTAGTTAATTAATTATATAGTTTCCCTTTTTAAACTGAAATCTGATATCCCCAAAAATTGATTCTGGTCATCTGGATGTAGCATTTTCAGCGGGAGAAATGTTTCTTCACTCATCCAAGTGACTTCTTCACTCTGAGCCAACTGCAGGTTTCATCAACCTTATAAGTAGTACATTTGCACAATGACCTCACAGCCCACTGAAGGAACAATGGGCTGTGAGGTCAGTTCCTTGATCATTAATATGCAAATTGTCATGACTATTAATCAAAAACCACAGATCAAATCCCATTGATCACTGATTAATGATCAATTGGGGGGGGGGTATGGTTCCTTTAGGCAGGCGAAGCGACTAATAGAGGATTTCCTTAATGAGGAATGGCAATGGTGAAAGTGAGCAGTGAATGCGGACCGGAGCACAAAGAAACAGAGTTAATCACACGGCTTAACACGAATGAAGAGTGGAGCACAGACAAGGCCTAGTGACCCCAGAGGGTGACTGAACGAACTGACGATGAGTAGCCCAGCTCCATCCTGCACCACACATTTACACACCAAGATCAGACCCTGTACAGGCTACAGTGATGCTTGTTATTAGAATCAGTGTCATTCTAATTTCTTAATAGGCATTAGAGAAAAGCTCTGTTTTAGCACTTTGATCATTTTTAATCACATAAGGTTGGACATAAAGACCTTTTATCCTCTCTTAGGTGTGATGTAAACGCAGCTGGGGGGACTTCAATCTCTTTCTAAGGTGAAGTTCCTGAGTTCAACTCCACCACTCAGCCGGGATCTTTCTGTGTGGAGTTTGCATGTTTTCCCCGTGTTTGCATGGGTTCTCTCTGGGTACTTCGGCTTCCTCCCACAGTCTGAGACATGCAGTTAGTGGGGTTAGGGTAATTGATGAGTCTAAATTGCCGATAGATGTAAATGTGAGTTTGAATTGTTGTCTGTCTCTATGTGTTAGCCCTGTAACAGGCTAGGAACCTGTCCAGAGTGTATCCTGCTTCTGGCCCTATGACAGCCGGGATAGACTCCAGCCCAGCTGTGATCCTCACAAGGATAAGAGGATGGATAGTGTCTCTGAATGCCACCCAAATATTATTAGAAATATTTATAAAAAATAATTTGCCCTTTTTTGGCTTGGCCACATGCCCCAAAGAATGTCTCTGCACACCTGTGAAAATAAGAATAAAGATAAGTGTGACAGCACTAATGGAGGAAAACTAAAAACATTTCCTGCAACACTCTCAGTATTCACTTATCAGGATTCAGGTGAACGGCTGTGTCTAAAAATAGACTAATAACTAACTTTCCAAGGCCCCAAAGAAATTGTTACTCTAAAGCGATTGTTAATCTGGTTATTTCGCTCCTGGTTCAAGAAAAACGTCTAAAGTAAGATGAGAAAAAACAAACTGGATGTTGCTGCTGTGATAACCACATTTATTCAGGGCCTTCTTGATACGATGTTCTTCTGCTTCCCTGGCCGCTGTGTCTGTGGGGATGTTATTCGGTCTGTGTTGTAGCGTCCTGATGACACCCAGTTTGTGCTCCAGTTGATGATGAGTCAAACCTTAAATGATTAAGGAACTGACCTCCCAGCCCATTGTTCCTTCAGTGGTGCTGGTTTCAGTCATTGTGCAAATGTACTGTTTATAAGGTTGGGGAAACCTGCAGTCAGCTGAGACTGAAGAAGTCACCTGGATGAGTGACGAACCGTTTCTCCCACAGAAAACACTACGTCCAGATGAGCAGAATCAACTTTTTGGGATCAAACTTTCTTAATATCATTATTCCTCTCTTGTTGTTCACACTGTAGAAAAATATAAACAGAAAAAACTGAAATCAAAATACAGAAATAAACAATTTTTATGGTTTTACTTTTTGCAAAATAACACACTGAGTTAAATAATCCACGTCACTGCCGCTTTCAGCCACTAAAGGAGGAGAATGGGGAGATGGCGCCTCCTAGTGGTGAGAATGAGTCGCTTCTTGAGGACTGAGAGTCCAAATAAGGGAATAAAAACAGGCATTTATTTTTTCTTTATAAATTTGCTGTTTATGTTCTGAGAAGTAAAAAAGGAAGAATATGGCGTAATTAAATTGCAACTGCACCTTTAATTTGATTTCTGAGCTCTGGAGACTTTAAGTTGCTCTCTGAAAAAGTGCAGCATGGATTTGGAAACTGGTTAGAACAAAATATTGTTCAATTTTTATTCAAACAACATAATTTTTTTGGGTCACTCTGAGAAACCACTGCCCATTTCTCTGGTGCATTGCAAGAGGAGGGTCTGGATGACCAGGAGGAGCCAGAGCCTCCACAGAGTAAAGAGGAGGAGGAGGAACTGTGCTGCAGCCAGGAGGGAGAGCAGTTTGTACTGAAGCAGGAGGCTGATGCCTTTATAGTGACTCTTAATTCTGAGGACAACAAGCAAAAAAGCAGTTCAACTTCTCCGCTAGTTAGATGTGAACTTCAGCTTCTCCATGACTGCATTTAGTTGAGGAGGGATCTGGTATTAGTGAGGAAAAGGCTGGGAGGTTGGTGGTTTGTGAGGCTGTCTCCAACTCTGCAAGCTCGCTTCTGCTTCGTTTAAAAAATAAAAATTAAACACCTGGCTGTTTTTGAATATGATTTGGGAGGAGCTATAATCATGGTCTCATTCTAGTTGTTTTAAAAGAAATCATTGCTAGATACACGATCACTGTAAGTACATCTCAGAGACACCTTCTTTCTCGGAAGAGTAATAGATTACATCTCTACAGTATCTGGTTAACCAGCTGCCGTGGAAAGTCAGCTTTGAGTCTTTTTAGGCACAGAGATAAAAAAATGTTTGGTTAAATGCTGATCGGTGAATACTGAGAATTTAGAAGGAAATGTATTCATCTGAGAATCTGATTAAAACTGTCACACTAATCTTTATACTTTTTTGAAACCCTGCAAACAAGAAACTAACAACTCTTTTTCATCATTTGCATTTTTTGCTATGTGTAAATAATTCACAGCAAAGTGTTATTTTCCTCTGGTTAGCTCTGTGACCTCACAGTAACATGTTTTCTTCAGGAGCTTAAATTTCTCCAGCCAAAAAATACATTTCAGGCTAAGGGAATGCTTCATGCACCAAAAACGACATAATCACACAGCCATTGATACTAAATAAGACATCTGATTTGACATGGCTTCATTTTTCAGTATGACATACTGCCAATGCAGTAAAAGCATACCTAGATATAAAAACAGTCAGGGATTGGCCTCCCCAAAGTCCAGAGAACTGTTCCTGAAGACATCTTTCTTCTAATTTCCTTAAGTAGAGTTCAGTGAGAGTTTGGTCTGTGTTGCAGGCTAAAGGTGTTAACACCAAATACTGAATTTCAAGCTTTTTACATATGTACATATTTCCTATGTCCAAAGTATTTGTACCAAAGTATTACAGTTTTTGCCCGTTGCTTGAACACATTTTGCAAAACGTCGCTCATTGTGCCAAAACTCTAAACACAAGTAAACACGACACAACACTGGGAAATATACCATACACATCTGTGCCAAAATGAAACTCCACTCCCAAAACCTAAACTCTGCTGTCAAAACCTAACATTCCTCTGTCAAAATGTAACTCTGTTGACAAAATGACACATACTTGCATCATATGCAAACACTTACAGATCAGGGGGAACACACTAGTCTTCTTTACATAAAACACTGCAGTCCTTGAATTCCATTGTGTATTCAGAAGGCACATTTACAGGAGACACATTGCCAAACAACCAAAAACGCAAATAGACCTACTCAATAGTGTACATTGCAGTACCATGAATTCAGATGAAGCAAAAAAAAAAAAAAAAAAAAAAAAAAAAAAAAAACACACACACAACACAATAATACTGCAATAGAAAAAACACTATACTGTAAACACAAAAAACCATGACAAGTGTGCATAAGTGGGCTCATGGATCCCGCCGTCTGTTGGGGTCTGGCCACAGGACCTCATCAACATCGCAAGCTATGTCCTCTCCCGCTAGGCACCGGGGAAAATACCCTCTTGCATGCCGAAACCATCCATGGATCGCTGTCACCTCAATGTCGCCGCAGGCCTGTTCCATTGCCTGCAGAAGAGGCATGCGGGCATGTGGTTGGCGGTCATATACTCGCCATCTCCAAGCCGAAAAAAATTCCTCAATAGGGTTTAAAAATGGTGAGTAAGGGGGCAAGTATACCACTTCAAATTGATTGTGGTCGGTGAACCAGGCCTGGACCAGAGCAGCCCGATGGAAACTGACATTATCCCATATCACCACAAACCTGGGCTGATCTGGTCTGTTCTGTACAACTATGTTATGGAGAGCATCTAGAAATGTGAGTATGTGTTGGCTATTGTATGGACCTAGCATTGCATGATGGTGCAGAAGTCCTCGAAGGCATATGGCGGCACATAATGTGATGTTTCCCCCGCGCTGCCCTGGGACGTGCACAATTGCCCTTTGGCCAAGTACATTACGACCCCGTCGTCTTGTTTTGCTCAGGTCGAATCCAGCTTCATCAATGAAAATGTATTCATGAGGCTGTGCAGCTCCATCCATGGCCATGATCCTCTGAAAAAAAGGGGAACATGTCACTGTACTACAGTGCTACACATACAGCACCCTCACCCCATCACACAGGTACCTGTGTAGCTCTCAGAATAGATCCATGTGGTACTGATATGGTACATATTCAGCTGCTACTGGACTTCACCAATACTCTATTGTAAATGTAAGGGACAGTTACACGTACCCGTACATATTCAGCTCGAAGTCCTTTGACCCTGTCACTGTTCCTCTCGAATGGGACTCTGTAGAGCTGCTTCATGGTGATGCTGTGTTTACCCAAGATGCGTCTGATGGTGGTGATGCTCACATGGTCTATGTTGCTGAACACTCGCCTGTCTGCAAGTATTTTCCGTCGTAGCTGGTGGAGACGGATGGCATTGTCTGCCCTCACTAGGTCCACAACGGCAAGTTCCTGCTGTTGTGTGAACAGGCGTTGCCGTCCACCCCCAGAAGGTCTCCGGGTCAGTCTAGAGAAATACAACCACATATTGTCATCGGTTTGCTTATTTTTCATACAGTACTTTACTGTATGTACTGTGTCATCCACTGTACAACACTGTACTTCAATATAAGGAATCAGCCACTTTGGCTGCAAAAGGAGCATTAGCACCCCGTACACTTGATATGGTAATGTGATATACTGTAGAACAGTGCTATGGAACCATCTGAGTAGAGCAGAAGGTATGGAGGTGACGACATACCTTTTTCTAGTCGGAATGTTCGTATTACAGATGCCACTGTGAAGCAGCTTAGATGTGGGTGGACTCTCTGCCCAGCTTCCCTCATAGTCAGGCCATGGTTGATGACATGGTCCACCAAAGTTGCTCTTATTTCATCAGAAATATGGGTCCGTGCATGGCCTCTTCGGCCTCCTCCTCCACCTCCACCTCCTCCTCCACCTCTTCCTCTACCTCTTCCTCTACCTCTTCCTCTACCTCTTCCTCTTGCTCTCCCTCCATCCATGCTTGCGAAGTTCTTGAAATGGCTACGCTGAGGGCTTTTTGTAGTTGGCTAATTGGTGTTCGGTTTTGCAAGTAAGTGCCTTCAGGTGTGTATTTGAGTGGTTGCAATTACCCCATGTGTTTTGTATTTTGGATACATGTGTTTTCCGAATGGCACCCTGACATTTCATTTTGTGAGCGAAGTGTCTTATGTATGAAATAGAGTGTAGCATGCAGGACCATGTGTGTTGCATAAAGGGGTAGGTGTGTTGCATAAAGGAGTAGGAGTGTTGCATAAAGGAGTAGGAGTGTTGCATAATTGGTACTGGGGTGCAAAGCAGCGCTTTTGTTTAAGGTATGGGTACATGTGTTTGAGGTATGGTAACAAAAGCTTCACGTTGTGTTACTTTAGTCTGAGCATGGGTTTATAGTGTTCAAGCAACGGGCAAAAACTGTATTACAGATGCCACTGTGAAGCAGCTTAGATGTGGGTGGACTCTCTGCCCAGCTTCCCTCATAGTCAGGCCATGGTTGATGACATGGTCCACCAAAGTTGCTCTTATATCATCAGAAATATGGGTCCGTGCATGGCCTCTTCGACTTCGACCTCCTCCTCCTCCTCTTCTTCTTGCTCTCCCTCCATCCATGCTTGCAAAGTTCTTGAATTGGCTAAACTGAGGGCTTTTTGTAGTTGGTTAATTGGTGTTCAGTTTTGCAAGTAAGTGCCTTCAGGTGTGTATTTGAGTGGTTGCAATTACCCGATGTGTTTTGTATTTTGGATACATGTGTTTTCCAAATGGCACCCTGAAATTTCATTTTGTGAACAAAGTGTCTTATGTATGAAATAGAGTGTAGCATGCAGGACCATGTGTGTTGCATAAAGGAGTAAGTGTGTTGCATAATTGCAACTAGGGTGTAAAGCAGCGCTTTTGTTTAAGGTATGGGTACATGTGTTTGAGGTATGGTAACAAAAGCTTCAAGTTGTGTTACTTTAGTCTAAGCATGGGTTTGTAGTGTTCAAGCAACGGGCAAAAACTGTAAGAAATGAAGGGTGACTCCAAACCTAAGCACAGTACTGTATTGTGAGTAAACTGGCAAATTGAAGAGGAGACTCCATGCTCCTCTTGAGTTGTCCCAACTTAACAAGAGTGATGTTCAGGCACATCTCTTTTGTATATCGGTATATATGTGTGTGTGTGTGTGTGTGTGTATATGTATGTGTGTGTATATATGTGTATGTGTATGTGTGTATATGTATGTGTGTATATGTATATGTATGTGTGTATATGTATATGTGTGTGTATGTGTGTATATGTATGTGTGTATATGTATATGTATGTGTGTATATATATATGTGTGTGTGTGTGTGTGTATATGTATGTGTGTATATATATATGTGTGTGTGTGTGTGTGTATATGTGTGTGTGTGTGTGTATGTGTGTGTGTGTGTGTATATGTGTATATATATATATGTGTGTGTGTGTGTGTGTGTGTATATGTATGTGTGTATATGTATATGTGTATGTGTGTATATGTATGTGTGTATGTGTGTATATATATATGTGTGTATGTGTGTGTGTGTGTATATGTATGTGTGTATATGTATATGTGTATGTGTGTATATGTATGTGTGTATGTGTGTATATATATATGTGTGTATATGTGTGTGTATATGTATGTGTGTATATGTATATGTGTATGTGTGTATATGTATGTGTGTATGTGTGTATATATATATGTGTGTGTATGTGTGTATATGTGTGGTGCGCCTAAATGTAAAAAAATAAAAAATACAAAAATGTAAAGTTAGGCGCACCCAAGTTTTTCACCATTTCGTTTAGCACCGCAATTTTACATGTGCACTTTTTTGGGAGGAAAATTGCCGTCCGTACAGTCCATATCGATTTGTAAATGATTAACTAAAAATCTTGTGCTTGTGCTTAAAGTGGTTTGGCACTCTTTGGTAGTATTGTAGACAATGTTAAACTTAACCATCATCTCGGCCTCCTCTGACGACCTGTCTGCTGCTGCCTGCCGCTGAAAAGCAGTGGGGAGAGGGGACACTTGGGCAGTGCATTTATCGCAGCATATAATGTGTTTTCTGGATACACTGTGCTTTTTCAGCATTCAGAGATTGATGGCTCCGTGTCAGAACACTGGCTATGAATTTCAGATGGATCAGGCCTTAACTTAACAAAAAAGTTATCAGTAGTTCTTTTCATCTTTTCTTATTCACAGCTACATCCACTTCTGTCGGGCCTAGGCTGCTGACTAGGGCTGGGTACCATCACTGGTTTCTATTATCCATTCGATTCTCATTCCCAAGGTCCCGATTTGATTCGATTCAATTTAGCCTCAGACAGCCAGAAATATTATAATTCTGAACATTTATCAGTACTGATACATGTGAGACTTCATCAGAATTGTGAACATCACAGCAGATGCCTTTGTGTGAAAGTAACTGAGAATAAAACACAAAACATGAAGGAGATTTTCCTGGCCCGAGTTTTTATAGCAGATAACCTTAAAAACATTCTGCAATATTCTGCAATTTTACATAATTTGCAAGTCTAAATTTCTTCAGTATTGAACAGCAGAAACTAGGCTTTTACATCTCTGATCCTCTAATACAAATAATAATATGAGTTCAACACTTAGAATCACTTAGAATTTCCACTTGAATCTGTCAAAATGAGGGAAACTGATTCTCAGTCAGACGGAAAGTGTGATTTTTAAGACACTCGGACCTAAAAGTATCTGGCAAAATGTTAGCTTAATATTAGCATTTAACCAGCTGTTGTTGTTTAGTCGGCTCCTGTCAGTTGTTGGGAGGTGAGAGTTTTGTTTATCTAATCTAATAAATAACTTGACGATTTTATGAGTAAATAAGAGTGTTTATGCATGTTTTTGTGTTTTGGATGAGGTGGAAATGAGGAAGGAGCGGGAGCAGTGACGAAGGAGGGGAGAGAAATAATGAGAAAGAGATGATGAAAAAATAGACATATAGTGAAGTGAACATTAAGCAGACAGACCACTGGATAACCAGTCAAATGTTTCATGCATAAATCTGATGATGTGATAAAGAAGTGGCGTTCCTCCTCCAACCACAAACAGGAAGCTGATGAAGCGAGCAGTGTCAGTGTTTATGTTACACTGACCAGGAGACCTCCGAGCAGGATGGCTGCAGTCGCACAGCTCTGCTTCTCCCTGCTGTTCACTCTCATCAGCAACATTCATGCAGAAGAATTTATTCTCACTATTGAAGAAGGAGGCTCTCTTGAATTCAAGCTCCCAGATCAAAACAGCTCCTGCATCACCTCCAGACGTGTTGGTGAAGATACTCTGGTCCTGTGGAACATCTCTGACCCCTGGAACAGAAACTTCACAGTACATGAAGATCTGACAGGATGACTCTCATTTCCTGAGACATTTCATGGTTCTCCTTCATTTACTCTCAACAACCTGACCCACTCAGACTCTGGACTGTACCAAGATGTGTGCTGGACTCAGGGCAGCGTGACATATGAGAGAAACATCAGCCTGACTGTGTGTAAGACAGTAAGTAAGGAAACAACACGTATTGTAACACACAAAGCCATAGTGGACGTACGATGCGAAGGCGCAGGTGAGGATCTGACGGTGAAGTGGATCAAACATGACTTTACGTATAACAAAGACTTAAAGCTAACAGTTTTAGATGATGGCACAGCTTTGAAGGTGAACAGTTTAAGAGAAAGTTTCCTGGAGGTAAAAAAAACGTCACTTCTTCACGTCTTCATCACATTACAAACATTGTACATCTGCCTGGTGATGAACCAACAGCAGTGTGTGAGCACTCACTCAGTACGTTTGACCAAAGCAGCAAAGATAGTCCATGGCTCAGTGGGAGAGACAGCTGTGCTGCAGTGTCCCTTCATTCATGACCAACACCCGGTTTGGAGGAAGTGGGAAATGGGCTCGAAGACTTATGAAGAAGTCGGTCAAAACTACTCGCTGGTGCTTCCATTGCTAATGTTAAATGATTCCGGTTGGTACACCTGTGGAGGTCAAACCATAAAACAATGGTACAAACTTTTGGTGTGCCCCAAATTTAGTCCACCTGCAGTAGAGGTCTTCTCAGAGGGAGATGAAGTCAATCTCACATGTACTACTGAGAGAAAACTGGGTATGAAGCCCCGGTGGTTTATGAATTCGATCAAAAGAGAAGGCAAAATCATTGAATTTACTGAGATTATTGAAAATCAAATCAGAATCTTTCTTTCCAATGAAAGCCTGATAATCTCTAATGTCTCACTGGAAGATGCAGGAGAGTATTGGTGTACAGTTTTAGAGTCAGAGACTAAGTGTTTGTCAGCAGAAACATTTGTTCTGATCCACAGAGAGCCTTTTGTGGTTTACTTGACCTTCTACAGAGTCAGGTGGATACTGCTCAGCGGTCTGCAGGTGATGCTTTGTGTTGTTGTGGTCTGTGTGATACAGAAAACCAGGAGAGGACAGCAGCTTTCAGCTCAGACACACACTTAATATGCTCATCAGCATTTAATAACAACATTATTATTATAAGTAATAATAATAGTGTTAATAATAATACAGGGACCTAGGATTGATGGACTTTTTTTATCTTTCGACTTAATTCTTATTTTTTTGTACTCATTTTTTATTTCAGCTTTAATGATTTTATGCTTTTTTGTTTTATGTGATTTGATGTTTATCCATATCTCATTCATGTATCTCTCAGAGTATCATTTTGAATATTCTTCTGTTTCTATCAGTGATCAGTTCGATCTATAATAAATGTTAGAAACCAGTTGTAAATGTATTCGTTCTTCACTCTGATGTGAATCATTATCATCTCTCTTGGAAAATGTATTTTGTTATTGTGTTTAAGAGCAGATTCATTACAGCACCATGTGTATCTGCACTATATTGTTTTCATTGTTGTGAATCATTTATATTTGCGTTTCAAATTGTTGTGATGCAGCAGACTGGAAACATGATTGTCTGATACAGCAAACACTTCATAATATGGACTTTACTGCTTTGATTGTGTTTTTATATTCTCCATTTTTGTTAGGAATCATTTCTGAAATAAAAATATCAAAATCTAATTTAACAGGCTGAATGCTGATGCTCTTCTGTCAATGACTCCATGATGATTTTTAATTTTAATAAACACACAATCCTCCTATTTCAGTAAAGGATCTAGTAAACTGGATCACAGCTCCCAAACTTTGTTTTCAGGATTTTGAGTTAATATGCAGCCAACACACTTTAACATGTCTCTGATGTCGAGTGAAACAGAGCTGTTACATCATTTAATAACGTGGTGATTGTTTGAGAGAGAAATGTCTGTCTGTGTTCATTTCACCTTATTTTTGAGAAATGATCAAACAAAAGGTTTTAAGGAATGTCGTCCTGCTTTTCTTTAATGTGCACTGATAGTTTAGTGTAAATCATGCACTTAGCTCACAATGGCAGATAAAAGAATGATGAAGGACGTGAAAATAAAATGCACTGTAGATCACATAATATCACCAACATCAATCAGTGAAAATCATTTACACTGAAGCACGAGCCTGACTGATTTTAGGATAAAAGTTGAGGTGAAACTGTAATCGTGGCCTCAGTCCTGCTGTGGGTGTTCAAAACAAGAGCATTGCGGTAGAGCCGATCACTTTTCATACATTCTCAGAAAGTCACATGAACAGTAATAGATTGCATCGCGCACACTGAATGCTGATAAGTGAATACTGAGAATTTAGAAGGAAGTGTTTTAAACTTGTTCCAGATAGTCTCATTAAAACTGTCACACTAATCTTTGTACTCTCTCAAACTCAGAAAAACTCAAGAAATCTATTTTTTTTTTCATAATTTAAACATTTTCTCCAATTTGTAAGTGCTATGTAAATCAGGTGTTATTGTCCTTAGCTCTGTGGTCTCACACTAAGAGGGTCCTGGGATCAAACCTGGTCAGATCTCTGTGAGGGGTTTGCATGTTTTCTTAAGGAGCTCCAATTTCTCCAGTCATCAAAAACAGTTCAGGCTAAGAGAACCATTACACCCACTGCACTGGTCGCTTCACACACCAGCAATAACATCATAACAGCCACGTGCATTTATATACACTGCTAAGGTGTTTTTGACACAGTGGCAAACAGCAAAAAATTCAGAGGTTCACTGATAATACCGAAATAAGACTAAAGTGTGGCTTGTGCCAATGGATTTAACATCACTTTTGTGCTTTCTTATCCTCGCCAGAGCAAGAACAGCGAGGATCATGGCTCCATGATGTCCCCGATCTGGGTTCAGGACCCTAAAGAACATGTTACTCTAAAGCGATTGTTAATCTGAATAGTTCTCTCCTGGTTTGAGGAGAGAGATGAGCAACAGCAAACTGGATGTTGCTGCGGTCACATTTATCTTCCCCTCACACACCTGGGGGGCTGATGTGTGTCCCACAGGATCTAATTCCAGTTGTTCTCTACCACCTCCAACAGTGAAGCACAGCTGGAGTTGAGGACTTGTAATCCACATGTGACACAGATGTTCCCGTGCACTACCCCAGTTGTCTGGTTGTGCGTCTCAGTGTACAGATACACCCACATAGAATGACCACCC
>NW_024387065.1:22500-27500 GCF_900408965.1 Simochromis diagramma
TAAAAGAGACAAATGAACAAAGCAAAACAAAAGGAAAATGAGCAACCACAACTCCAAATAACGTTCATGTTCAAAAAGGAGCAGGAAGAAGCATAAGCTTATTTAATCCCACCCCTTCTCCACTATCTAGTATCAATAGACTACAGAAATACCTCCTTGCAATTACATTATATGTTATGTGTAATTTTTTTTATATATATATATACACATATGTTTCTATCTATCCCATACATACGTATATACACACATTTTCAATAACCCCATTAACACCTCAAGGATACACAACCTCATGTATATATATATATATAATATATATATATATATATATATCCATACCAACATACCCGTGCACGCGCACACACATGAAAATATTGAACAAGAACACCCTATCAAATCTCTACCTTTTCCCTGTACCCTGTAAAAACCATATCCTTAAACCGCTTTTTAAACTGCGCCATGCTTGGACATTGCTTCATATCTTTACTTAGTCTGTTCCACAGCTTCACTCCACACACAGAGATGCAAAAACTTTTTAATGTTGTACGGATACGAGGATGTTTTAAATTTAATTCCCCCCTCAAATTGTATCCCCGTTCCCTTTTAGAAAACATTTTAGAATATTGTCAGGAAGCAGGTTATTTATTGCTTTATATATAATTTGTGCTGTGAGAAAATGAACCAGATCTGTGAATTTTAGAATTTTTGATTTTAAGAATAGTGGATTTGTATGATCTCTGTAACCAGTTTTATGGATTATCCTTATGGCCCTTTTTTGTAATATAAAGATTGATGATAGCGAACATTTTTAAGTATTGCCCCAAACCTCTGCACAGTAATTCAAATACGGTGCAATCAGGGAACAATAGAGAATGTGGAGTGATTTGTGGTCCAGAATGTGTTTTATTTTACTCAAGATTGAGACACTTCTTGAAATTTTGTTATGTATATGATTTATATGAGACTTCCAGTTTAATTTATCATCTATAATCACACCAAGAAACTTATGTTCAAGTACTCTTTCAATTTCCACACCATCTACATGAATCACATTAGAAAGGTATAATAATCATCCACAACTATTTTCAGTAGTGGAAGATAAAGGATTCAGAAAGTTTATTCATGCAGGTCCATATGACAGAGAATATGCATGTTCTTTTTGTTTTCATATTATAATTTATATTTAATTGTGTTGTGGTTTGCAGTGTTTTGTGTTGTTTCCACTTTAAATTTGTAAAAGGAAAAAGCTGAAAATTTAAATAGTTAAAAGTTGAAATGTGAATAGTTGATTTTTGTATTATATGATTTATTTATTACATTTTATGTGGAGTGAATAAATAAAAGTATATTTACGGTGGCCCCTAGAGACAAAGCATGTACAAACTTCAAATCACGTACGAACTCGGAAGCGTGTACAAACTCCAAAACACGTAAAAACACGTACAAACTCCGAAGCACATTAAAACTCAGAAGCACATAAAAACTCAAAACACATATAAAAGACAACAGAAGTGCTCCAGGATGCTGGGCGCAGTGTTGAGCTTTTGTCATCTTGTGGCTACACAAGCCAGCAAGTACCAACGACCAGATTTGCTGTGTGGTAGTAACAGGTAAATGAACTTTTTTTAAAATTATTTGAATATATACGAGTGCCTGTGTATAAATACACAAACAATACACACATGCTTTCGATTGTATAATTTAAGTGATCTAGTAGCTCTGCTTTGGGAGTTCAGTTCATGCTAGAAATGTGTTTTGGAGTTTGTACGTGTTTTGTCTCCAGGGGCCACCGCATATATTTATATATAAACATATATAAATAAAACCACTTTTTTTAACGTTAGTAATTCCTTTTGTGCATAATTTTACATTATTGTTAATAATAAATTAATTAAAGCAACAAAACAACCTGAAGTGCCTGTTCGGAGCCGAAAGAGCCGGCTCTTTTTAGTGAGCCGAACCGAAAGAGCCGGATCTCTAAAAAGAGCCGGAAATCCCATCACTAATGGACACCCAGCTTCACAAATTGTTTCCTGTCACTTAAATAATTTTTCACCCATTGCAGTACAACCCCCCTGATCCCGTACCGTTCCAGTTTATTAATTAATATGTCATGATTGATTGTGTCGAATGCTTTCTTGAGATCCAGAAATACTCCAGCTGCATACTGTTTCTGATCTATAGCATTCGTAATCTCCTCAATTGATTCGATTAATGCCAGAGATGTTGATCTTTTTGATCTGAATCCATATTGACTGTCAGAGAGTAATTTATATTTATCTAAGAATTTGTCTAATCGTTTATTAAACAGGTTTTCTAGGATTTTGGAGAATTGTGGTAGTAAAGAAACAGGCCTGTAATTTGTGAAGTGGCGTCTTTCCCCGGTTTTATACAGCGGCACAACTTTAGCTATTTTCATTTTGTTTGGCACTTTTCCCGTCTGAAATGATAAGTTGCAAATATATGTTAGAGGTCCTACAATTCCTTCAATGACCTTCTTGACGATTTTCATGTCAATATCATTACAATCAGTAGATGTTTTATATCTACACATGTGTACAATGTCAATTATTTCTTTTTCCTCCACTGATGTAAGGAACATTGAGTTAGGGTTCCTATCAATCAGGTTTTCACTACAGTCTACTGATGGCAGTGACTCAGGAATTTATTCTGCCAGTTTTGGTCCAATATTTACAAAATGATTAAAGCTGTCGACCTTATCAGCAGTGTTTTCCATAATATTGCCATTGTCGATAAAGTATTGAGGATAACTTTGTTGTCCAGAATTTTTTTTTAATGATACCGTTTAAAACATCCCATATTCCCTTCATATTATGTTTATTGTTGTTCAATATTTTACTATAATACTCCTTTCTACATACACGTATACTATTGGTCAACTTATTTTTGTATTTTTTATATTTATCTTCAGCATCTATTGTTCTTTATTTTAGGAATTCCCTATAGAGTGTATTTTTCTTTTTACATCCCAAAGAAAGACCTTTAAATGCGATATATAGCCTAAACGTTTTCGCTTATGACTAGTTTACCGTGTTATGACTGAGAACAGGGGGGAAGTCGGGCAAGAGAAATGTCGACCAAAACAAACTCAAGTAAGCCCAAAGACAGCGCAGAAGTTATAAAAAGCATCCACAAGCAGGCGTTTGAGTATATATCCAAGGCACTGAAGATCGACGAGGACGACACAGGTGAGAAGAAGGAGGCTGTGCAGTGGTACAAGAAAGGGATTTCTGAGCTTGAAAGGGGTATTGCAATAGAGCTCACTGGGCAAGCTGGAGAGCAGTATGACCGAGCAAAGAGACTTCAGGATAAAATGGTCACCAAACTCACCATGGCAAAAGACAAGCTTACCCTTTTAGAGACGACACTAGCCTCTAAAAGGAGAAATGACCCCCAAGGGACATCACGTCATGCTCTTTCACAGCCAAAGTCAGTTCCTAAAAGTCAACCCGCACGTGTTTCCACCACCATCAGACCCTCCACTTCTGTAAGACCTCCATTAAGACTAACTGATGCAAAGAAAACCGCTCGGGTGGGAAAAACTCAAGAATGGAAGACCGGCAGCTGTGAAACAGCCCCCGAAGAGGGATATGAAAAAGAATGTGGACAGTAAACTGGCCAGCTTAATTAAGAATGAAATTGTATACAGTGGAGCGACTGTGTCATCTGATGACATCGCAGGGCAGGATCTGGCAAAGCAAGCACTTGAAGAAATTGTCATCCTTCCTGCCTTAAGACCTGATCTCTTTACTGGTCTGAGAGCTCCTGCACGTGGCTTGCTTTTATTTGGCCCACCAGGAAATGGGAAGACCATGCTCGCCAAAGCAGTTGCTGCAGAGTCTAATGCAACATTCTTCAACATCAGTGCTGCTAGTTTGACCTCCAAATATGTGGGAGAAGGCGAGAAGCTCGTACGAGCACTCTTTGCGGTTGCAAGAGAGTTACAGCTCTCAGTAATCTTCATCGATGAAGTGGACGGCTTGCTCTGTCAAAGGAGGGAGGGGGAGCACGACGCCTCTCGCCGTTTAACCCTTAAGGACCCACAGTGACACTGGTGTCACTGCCCCTTTACACTTAAAGAAAAACTATTTATAATGGTTTAACTTTGACTTTTAACTAATAAAGTCCCTAAGTGACGTCTACTGCACAAACTAATTCAGTCATGTGACAAGTGAGGAACTCTGGGTGTTCAAGACACCATTTTCAAAGTCTTGGTCCACCTGGTTAGCTAATGAGACCACTATGCTAATTTTAAAAACTTTCTTTTCTTTTTGCAAAGGTAAGCTTTTACTCATTCAGCAATTCTAAACTTTAGATAAGATGTCATAGGTCCCTTGTAACCTAGTTTGGTAATATTTCTGAAACAATTTGATCTAGAATCAGTTTGTTAAATATCGCTGTGACAAATATGTCACATCGGGCATTAAACTCCAAATTTTCTTAAAAAAACTGATGTGACATATTTGTCACAAAAAGACAAAAACTCATCATTTGCTTAGTCAGTTTAGCTCATTATTCGGTTATTTTAAGTAAATGTATTCTTTGTTGTTAATTCTCAGTCATATTTAACTAAATTCAAGCATAACTAATTCATTAAATTACCTAAATTTGTGATGGAACTTTACTTTAGCTTTGTCGAGGGGTTTTTCAGTTGCCCCCCACTTTTTATCATTTTCACTCTTTTGTAGAATGGATAAAAAGAAAAAATATAGTGTTCAAGATGCGCTGGAGTTTATCACTGCAGAGGACAGTGAGTATGAGGGATGTGAAAGTAGCTCAGATGAAGATTCTGGTGACCCTAATTACATCCCCCACAAAGACGTGGAGAGTGATGAATCAAGTGAATCCAGTGATTCAGACAGTTGTGATTCAAGTGATTTAGAGACAGAGCCACATTCAAGCCATATGGACACTGGGCAGCCCAAGGCAGCTATCAAAGGACAAAAATTCTCCTGGAGAAAGAAAATGTTCGAAACCCCTGA
>NW_024387065.1:30000-35000 GCF_900408965.1 Simochromis diagramma
GACTACAGAAATACCTCCTTGCAATTACATTATATGTTATGTGTAATTTTTTTTATATATATATATACACATATGTTTCTATCTATCCATACATACGTATATACACACATTTTCAATAACCCCATTAACACCTCAAGGATACACAACCTCATGTATATATATATATATATATATATATATATATATATATATATATATATATCCATACCAACATACCCGTGCACGCGCACACACATGAAAATATTGAACAAGAACACCCTATCAAATCTCTACCTTTTCCCTGTACCCTGTAAAAACCATATCCTTAAACCGCTTTTTAAACTGCGCCATGCTTGGACATTGCTTCATATCTTTACTTAGTCTGTTCCACAGCTTCACTCCACACACAGAGATGCAAAAACTTTTTAATGTTGTACGGATACGAGGATGTTTTAAATTTAATTCCCCCCTCAAATTGTATCCCCGTTCCCTTTTAGAAAACATTTTAGAATATTGTCAGGAAGCAGGTTATTTATTGCTTTATATATAATTTGTGCTGTGAGAAAATGAACCAGATCTGTGAATTTTAGAATTTTTGATTTTAAGAATAGTGGATTTGTATGATCTCTGTAACCAGTTTTATGGATTATCCTTATGGCCCTTTTTTGTAATATAAAGATTGATGATAGCGAACATTTTTAAGTATTGCCCCAAACCTCTGCACAGTAATTCAAATACGGTGCAATCAGGGAACAATAGAGAATGTGGAGTGATTTGTGGTCCAGAATGTGTTTTATTTTACTCAAGATTGAGACACTTCTTGAAATTTTGTTATGTATATGATTTATATGAGACTTCCAGTTTAATTTATCATCTATAATCACACCAAGAAACTTATGTTCAAGTACTCTTTCAATTTCCACACCATCTACATGAATCACATTAGAAAGGTATAATAATCATCCACAACTATTTTCAGTAGTGGAAGATAAAGGATTCAGAAAGTTTATTCATGCAGGTCCATATGACAGAGAATATGCATGTTCTTTTTGTTTTCATATTATAATTTATATTTAATTGTGTTGTGGTTTGCAGTGTTTTGTGTTGTTTCCACTTTAAATTTGTAAAAGGAAAAAGCTGAAAATTTAAATAGTTAAAAGTTGAAATGTGAATAGTTGATTTTTGTATTATATGATTTATTTATTACATTTTATGTGGAGTGAATAAATAAAAGTATATTTACGGTGGCCCCTAGAGACAAAGCATGTACAAACTTCAAATCACGTACGAACTCGGAAGCGTGTACAAACTCCAAAACACGTAAAAACACGTACAAACTCCGAAGCACATTAAAACTCAGAAGCACATAAAAACTCAAAACACATATAAAAGACAACAGAAGTGCTCCAGGATGCTGGGCGCAGTGTTGAGCTTTTGTCATCTTGTGGCTACACAAGCCAGCAAGTACCAACGACCAGATTTGCTGTGTGGTAGTAACAGGTAAATGAACTTTTTTTAAAATTATTTGAATATATACGAGTGCCTGTGTATAAATACACAAACAATACACACATGCTTTCGATTGTATAATTTAAGTGATCTAGTAGCTCTGCTTTGGGAGTTCAGTTCATGCTAGAAATGTGTTTTGGAGTTTGTACGTGTTTTGTCTCCAGGGGCCACCGCATATATTTATATATAAACATATATAAATAAAACCACTTTTTTTAACGTTAGTAATTCCTTTTGTGCATAATTTTACATTATTGTTAATAATAAATTAATTAAAGCAACAAAACAACCTGAAGTGCCTGTTCGGAGCCGAAAGAGCCGGCTCTTTTTAGTGAGCCGAACCGAAAGAGCCGGATCTCTAAAAAGAGCCGGAAATCCCATCACTAATGGACACCCAGCTTCACAAATTGTTTCCTGTCACTTAAATAATTTTTCACCCATTGCAGTACAACCCCCCTGATCCCGTACCGTTCCAGTTTATTAATTAATATGTCATGATTGATTGTGTCGAATGCTTTCTTGAGATCCAGAAATACTCCAGCTGCATACTGTTTCTGATCTATAGCATTCGTAATCTCCTCAATTGATTCGATTAATGCCAGAGATGTTGATCTTTTTGATCTGAATCCATATTGACTGTCAGAGAGTAATTTATATTTATCTAAGAATTTGTCTAATCGTTTATTAAACAGGTTTTCTAGGATTTTGGAGAATTGTGGTAGTAAAGAAACAGGCCTGTAATTTGTGAAGTGGCGTCTTTCCCCGGTTTTATACAGCGGCACAACTTTAGCTATTTTCATTTTGTTTGGCACTTTTCCCGTCTGAAATGATAAGTTGCAAATATATGTTAGAGGTCCTACAATTCCTTCAATGACCTTCTTGACGATTTTCATGTCAATATCATTACAATCAGTAGATGTTTTATATCTACACATGTGTACAATGTCAATTATTTCTTTTTCCTCCACTGATGTAAGGAACATTGAGTTAGGGTTCCTATCAATCAGGTTTTCACTACAGTCTACTGATGGCAGTGACTCAGGAATTTATTCTGCCAGTTTTGGTCCAATATTTACAAAATGATTAAAGCTGTCGACCTTATCAGCAGTGTTTTCCATAATATTGCCATTGTCGATAAAGTATTGAGGATAACTTTGTTGTCCAGAATTTTTTTTTAATGATACCGTTTAAAACATCCCATATTCCCTTCATATTATGTTTATTGTTGTTCAATATTTTACTATAATACTCCTTTCTACATACACGTATACTATTGGTCAACTTATTTTTGTATTTTTTATATTTATCTTCAGCATCTATTGTTCTTTATTTTAGGAATTCCCTATAGAGTGTATTTTTCTTTTTACATCCCAAAGAAAGACCTTTAAATGCGATATATAGCCTAAACGTTTTCGCTTATGACTAGTTTACCGTGTTATGACTGAGAACAGGGGGGAAGTCGGGCAAGAGAAATGTCGACCAAAACAAACTCAAGTAAGCCCAAAGACAGCGCAGAAGTTATAAAAAGCATCCACAAGCAGGCGTTTGAGTATATATCCAAGGCACTGAAGATCGACGAGGACGACACAGGTGAGAAGAAGGAGGCTGTGCAGTGGTACAAGAAAGGGATTTCTGAGCTTGAAAGGGGTATTGCAATAGAGCTCACTGGGCAAGCTGGAGAGCAGTATGACCGAGCAAAGAGACTTCAGGATAAAATGGTCACCAAACTCACCATGGCAAAAGACAAGCTTACCCTTTTAGAGACGACACTAGCCTCTAAAAGGAGAAATGACCCCCAAGGGACATCACGTCATGCTCTTTCACAGCCAAAGTCAGTTCCTAAAAGTCAACCCGCACGTGTTTCCACCACCATCAGACCCTCCACTTCTGTAAGACCTCCATTAAGACTAACTGATGCAAAGAAAACCGCTCGGGTGGGAAAAACTCAAGAATGGAAGACCGGCAGCTGTGAAACAGCCCCCGAAGAGGGATATGAAAAAGAATGTGGACAGTAAACTGGCCAGCTTAATTAAGAATGAAATTGTATACAGTGGAGCGACTGTGTCATCTGATGACATCGCAGGGCAGGATCTGGCAAAGCAAGCACTTGAAGAAATTGTCATCCTTCCTGCCTTAAGACCTGATCTCTTTACTGGTCTGAGAGCTCCTGCACGTGGCTTGCTTTTATTTGGCCCACCAGGAAATGGGAAGACCATGCTCGCCAAAGCAGTTGCTGCAGAGTCTAATGCAACATTCTTCAACATCAGTGCTGCTAGTTTGACCTCCAAATATGTGGGAGAAGGCGAGAAGCTCGTACGAGCACTCTTTGCGGTTGCAAGAGAGTTACAGCTCTCAGTAATCTTCATCGATGAAGTGGACGGCTTGCTCTGTCAAAGGAGGGAGGGGGAGCACGACGCCTCTCGCCGTTTAACCCTTAAGGACCCACAGTGACACTGGTGTCACTGCCCCTTTACACTTAAAGAAAAACTATTTATAATGGTTTAACTTTGACTTTTAACTAATAAAGTCCCTAAGTGACGTCTACTGCACAAACTAATTCAGTCATGTGACAAGTGAGGAACTCTGGGTGTTCAAGACACCATTTTCAAAGTCTTGGTCCACCTGGTTAGCTAATGAGACCACTATGCTAATTTTAAAAACTTTCTTTTCTTTTTGCAAAGGTAAGCTTTTACTCATTCAGCAATTCTAAACTTTAGATAAGATGTCATAGGTCCCTTGTAACCTAGTTTGGTAATATTTCTGAAACAATTTGATCTAGAATCAGTTTGTTAAATATCGCTGTGACAAATATGTCACATCGGGCATTAAACTCCAAATTTTCTTAAAAAAACTGATGTGACATATTTGTCACAAAAAGACAAAAACTGATCATTTGCTTAGTCAGTTTAGCTCATTATTCGGTTATTTTAAGTAAATGTATTCTTTGTTGTTAATTCTCAGTCATATTTAACTAAATTCAAGCATAACTAATTCATTAAATTACCTAAATTTGTGATGGAACTTTACTTTAGCTTTGTCGAGGGGTTTTTCAGTTGCCCCCCACTTTTTATCATTTTCACTCTTTTGTAGAATGGATAAAAAGAAAAAATATAGTGTTCAAGATGCGCTGGAGTTTATCACTGCAGAGGACAGTGAGTATGAGGGATGTGAAAGTAGCTCAGATGAAGATTCTGGTGACCCTAATTACATCCCCCACAAAGACGTGGAGAGTGATGAATCAAGTGAATCCAGTGATTCAGACAGTTGTGATTCAAGTGATTTAGAGACAGAGCCACATTCAAGCCATATGGACACTGGGCAGCCCAAGGCAGCTATCAAAGGACAAAAATTCTCCTGGAGAAAGAAAATGTTCGAAACCCCTGAGACCACATTCAAGGGACCCTGTGCCAAACCTCCAGATGAGATCCACACTCCACTGGAGATACAGTCCGTCGCTGGAGCAAATCGGGCAAGGCATTTGTTGAGGTCAAAAGGCCACACATTGTGAAGGA
>NW_024387065.1:37500-42500 GCF_900408965.1 Simochromis diagramma
GGGGGGAGTATGGTTGCAAAGCTGAAACTTAAAAGAATCTCTGAATCCCAACAGTGTGTAATGCCTGCGAACTAACACCACACAACAGGACCAGAACAAGTCCGTATTATAGCTGCTGCTGAGGTGCGCAACATTAAGATGAAAGACTTTGAGGATTCTCTGAAGCAAATCAAACCAACTGTTAGTCCAGCAACTCTTAATATGTACACCAAATAGAACAAAGATTTTGGTGGTCATTCTTCAATAAATGCATTGATTGATTGATTGATTGAATCTTTATTTTGAAAATGTTGAAAAAGTACAACAAAATAGAATTAAAAGAGACAAATGAACAAAGCAAAACAAAAGGAAAATGAGCAACCACAACTCCAAATAACGTTCATGTTCAAAAAGGAGCAGGAAGAAGCATAAACTTATTTAATCCCACCCCTTCTCCACTATCTAGTATCAATAGACTACAGAAATACCTCCTTGCAATTACATTATATGTTATGTGTAATTTTTTTTATATATATATATACACATATGTTTCTATCTATCCATACATACGTATATACACACATACGCACATTTTCAATTCCGGGGGGAGTATGGTTGCAAAGCTGAAACTTAAAAGAATCTCTGAATCCCAACAGTGTGTAATGCCTGCGAACTAACACCACACAACAGGACCAGAACAAGTCCGTATTATAGCTGCTGCTGAGGTGCGCAACATTAAGATGAAAGACTTTGAGGATTCTCTGAAGCAAATCAAACCAACTGTTAGTCCAGCAACTCTTAATATGTACACCAAATAGAACAAAGATTTTGGTGGTCATTCTTCAATAAATGCATTGATTGATTGATTGATTGAATCTTTATTTTGAAAATGTTGAAAAAGTACAACAAAATAGAATTAAAAGAGACAAATGAACAAAGCAAAACAAAAGGAAAATGAGCAACCACAACTCCAAATAACGTTCATGTTCAAAAAGGAGCAGGAAGAAGCATAAACTTATTTAATCCCACCCCTTCTCCACTATCTAGTATCAATAGACTACAGAAATACCTCCTTGCAATTACATTATATGTTATGTGTAATTTTTTTTATATATATATATACACATATGTTTCTATCTATCCATACATACGTATATACACACATACGCACATTTTCAATTCCGGGGGGAGTATGGTTGCAAAGCTGAAACTTAAAAGAATCTCTGAATCCCAACAGTGTGTAATGCCTGCGAACTAACACCACACAACAGGACCAGAACAAGTCCGTATTATAGCTGCTGCTGAGGTGCGCAACATTAAGATGAAAGACTTTGAGGATTCTCTGAAGCAAATCAAACCAACTGTTAGTCCAGCAACTCTTAATATGTACACCAAATAGAACAAAGATTTTGGTGGTCCTTCTTCAATAAATGCATTCATTGATTGATTGATTGAATCTTTATTTTGAACATGTTGAAAAAGTACAACAAAATAGAATTAAAAGAGACAAATGAACAAAGCAAAACAAAAGGAAAATGAGCAACCACAACTCCAAATAACGTTCATGTTCAAAAAGGAGCAGGAAGAAGCATAAGCTTATTTAATCCCACCCCTTCTCCACTATCTAGTATCAATAGACTACAGAAATACCTCCTTGCAATTACATTATATGTTATGTGTAATTTTTTTTATATATATATATACACATATGTTTCTATCTATCCATACATACGTATATACACACATTTTCAATAACCCCATTAACACCTCAAGGATACACAACCTCATGTATATATATATATATATGTATATATATATATATCCATACCAACATACCCGTGCACGCGCACACACATGAAAATATTGAACAAGAACACCCTATCAAATCTCTACCTTTTCCCTGTACCCTGTAAAAACCATATCCTTAAACCGCTTTTTAAACTGCGCCATGCTTGGACATTGCTTCATATCTTTACTTAGTCTGTTCCACAGCTTCACTCCACACACAGAGATGCAAAAACTTTTTAATGTTGTACGGATACGAGGATGTTTTAAATTTAATTCCCCCCTCAAATTGTATCCCCGTTCCCTTTTAGAAAACATTTTAGAATATTGTCAGGAAGCAGGTTATTTATTGCTTTATATATAATTTGTGCTGTGAGAAAATGAACCAGATCTGTGAATTTTAGAATTTTTGATTTTAAGAATAGTGGATTTGTATGATCTCTGTAACCAGTTTTATGGATTATCCTTATGGCCCTTTTTTGTAATATAAAGATTGATGATAGCGAACATTTTTAAGTATTGCCCCAAACCTCTGCACAGTAATTCAAATACGGTGCAATCAGGGAACAATAGAGAATGTGGAGTGATTTGTGGTCCAGAATGTGTTTTATTTTACTCAAGATTGAGACACTTCTTGAAATTTTGTTATGTATATGATTTATATGAGACTTCCAGTTTAATTTATCATCTATAATCACACCAAGAAACTTATGTTCAAGTACTCTTTCAATTTCCACACCATCTACATGAATCACATTAGAAAGGTATAATAATCATCCACAACTATTTTCAGTAGTGGAAGATAAAGGATTCAGAAAGTTTATTCATGCAGGTCCATATGACAGAGAATATGCATGTTCTTTTTGTTTTCATATTATAATTTATATTTAATTGTGTTGTGGTTTGCAGTGTTTTGTGTTGTTTCCACTTTAAATTTGTAAAAGGAAAAAGCTGAAAATTTAAATAGTTAAAAGTTGAAATGTGAATAGTTGATTTTTGTATTATATGATTTATTTATTACATTTTATGTGGAGTGAATAAATAAAAGTATATTTACGGTGGCCCCTAGAGACAAAGCATGTACAAACTTCAAATCACGTACGAACTCGGAAGCGTGTACAAACTCCAAAACACGTAAAAACACGTACAAACTCCGAAGCACATTAAAACTCAGAAGCACATAAAAACTCAAAACACATATAAAAGACAACAGAAGTGCTCCAGGATGCTGGGCGCAGTGTTGAGCTTTTGTCATCTTGTGGCTACACAAGCCAGCAAGTACCAACGACCAGATTTGCTGTGTGGTAGTAACAGGTAAATGAACTTTTTTTAAAATTATTTGAATATATACGAGTGCCTGTGTATAAATACACAAACAATACACACATGCTTTCGATTGTATAATTTAAGTGATCTAGTAGCTCTGCTTTGGGAGTTCAGTTCATGCTAGAAATGTGTTTTGGAGTTTGTACGTGTTTTGTCTCCAGGGGCCACCGCATATATTTATATATAAACATATATAAATAAAACCACTTTTTTTAACGTTAGTAATTCCTTTTGTGCATAATTTTACATTATTGTTAATAATAAATTAATTAAAGCAACAAAACAACCTGAAGTGCCTGTTCGGAGCCGAAAGAGCCGGCTCTTTTTAGTGAGCCGAACCGAAAGAGCCGGATCTCTAAAAAGAGCCGGAAATCCCATCACTAATGGACACCCAGCTTCACAAATTGTTTCCTGTCACTTAAATAATTTTTCACCCATTGCAGTACAACCCCCCTGATCCCGTACCGTTCCAGTTTATTAATTAATATGTCATGATTGATTGTGTCGAATGCTTTCTTGAGATCCAGAAATACTCCAGCTGCATACTGTTTCTGATCTATAGCATTCGTAATCTCCTCAATTGATTCGATTAATGCCAGAGATGTTGATCTTTTTGATCTGAATCCATATTGACTGTCAGAGAGTAATTTATATTTATCTAAGAATTTGTCTAATCGTTTATTAAACAGGTTTTCTAGGATTTTGGAGAATTGTGGTAGTAAAGAAACAGGCCTGTAATTTGTGAAGTGGCGTCTTTCCCCGGTTTTATACAGCGGCACAACTTTAGCTATTTTCATTTTGTTTGGCACTTTTCCCGTCTGAAATGATAAGTTGCAAATATATGTTAGAGGTCCTACAATTCCTTCAATGACCTTCTTGACGATTTTCATGTCAATATCATTACAATCAGTAGATGTTTTATATCTACACATGTGTACAATGTCAATTATTTCTTTTTCCTCCACTGATGTAAGGAACATTGAGTTAGGGTTCCTATCAATCAGGTTTTCACTACAGTCTACTGATGGCAGTGACTCAGGAATTTATTCTGCCAGTTTTGGTCCAATATTTACAAAATGATTAAAGCTGTCGACCTTATCAGCAGTGTTTTCCATAATATTGCCATTGTCGATAAAGTATTGAGGATAACTTTGTTGTCCAGAATTTTTTTTTAATGATACCGTTTAAAACATCCCATATTCCCTTCATATTATGTTTATTGTTGTTCAATATTTTACTATAATACTCCTTTCTACATACACGTATACTATTGGTCAACTTATTTTTGTATTTTTTATATTTATCTTCAGCATCTATTGTTCTTTATTTTAGGAATTCCCTATAGAGTGTATTTTTCTTTTTACATCCCAAAGAAAGACCTTTAAATGCGATATATAGCCTAAACGTTTTCGCTTATGACTAGTTTACCGTGTTATGACTGAGAACAGGGGGGAAGTCGGGCAAGAGAAATGTCGACCAAAACAAACTCAAGTAAGCCCAAAGACAGCGCAGAAGTTATAAAAAGCATCCACAAGCAGGCGTTTGAGTATATATCCAAGGCACTGAAGATCGACGAGGACGACACAGGTGAGAAGAAGGAGGCTGTGCAGTGGTACAAGAAAGGGATTTCTGAGCTTGAAAGGGGTATTGCAATAGAGCTCACTGGGCAAGCTGGAGAGCAGTATGACCGAGCAAAGAGACTTCAGGATAAAATGGTCACCAAACTCACCATGGCAAAAGACAAGCTTACCCTTTTAGAGACGACACTAGCCTCTAAAAGGAGAAATGACCCCCAAGGGACATCACGTCATGCTCTTTCACAGCCAAAGTCAGTTCCTAAAAGTCAACCCGCACGTGTTTCCACCACCATCAGACCCTCCACTTCTGTAAGACCTCCATTAAGACTAACT
>NW_024387065.1:47500-52500 GCF_900408965.1 Simochromis diagramma
GAGACAAATGAACAAAGCAAAACAAAAGGAAAATGAGCAACCACAACTCCAAATAACGTTCATGTTCAAAAAGGAGCAGGAAGAAGCATAAACTTATTTAATCCCACCCCTTCTCCACTATCTAGTATCAATAGACTACAGAAATACCTCCTTGCAATTACATTATATGTTATGTGTAATTTTTTTTATATATATATATACACATATGTTTCTATCTATCCATACATACGTATATACACACATACGCACATTTTCAATTCCGGGGGGAGTATGGTTGCAAAGCTGAAACTTAAAAGAATCTCTGAATCCCAACAGTGTGTAATGCCTGCGAACTAACACCACACAACAGGACCAGAACAAGTCCGTATTATAGCTGCTGCTGAGGTGCGCAACATTAAGATGAAAGACTTTGAGGATTCTCTGAAGCAAATCAAACCAACTGTTAGTCCAGCAACTCTTAATATGTACACCAAATAGAACAAAGATTTTGGTGGTCCTTCTTCAATAAATGCATTCATTGATTGATTGATTGAATCTTTATTTTGAACATGTTGAAAAAGTACAACAAAATAGAATTAAAAGAGACAAATGAACAAAGCAAAACAAAAGGAAAATGAGCAACCACAACTCCAAATAACGTTCATGTTCAAAAAGGAGCAGGAAGAAGCATAAGCTTATTTAATCCCACCCCTTCTCCACTATCTAGTATCAATAGACTACAGAAATACCTCCTTGCAATTACATTATATGTTATGTGTAATTTTTTTTATATATATATATACACATATGTTTCTATCTATCCATACATACGTATATACACACATTTTCAATAACCCCATTAACACCTCAAGGATACACAACCTCATGTATATATATATATATGTATATATATATATATCCATACCAACATACCCGTGCACGCGCACACACATGAAAATATTGAACAAGAACACCCTATCAAATCTCTACCTTTTCCCTGTACCCTGTAAAAACCATATCCTTAAACCGCTTTTTAAACTGCGCCATGCTTGGACATTGCTTCATATCTTTACTTAGTCTGTTCCACAGCTTCACTCCACACACAGAGATGCAAAAACTTTTTAATGTTGTACGGATACGAGGATGTTTTAAATTTAATTCCCCCCTCAAATTGTATCCCCGTTCCCTTTTAGAAAACATTTTAGAATATTGTCAGGAAGCAGGTTATTTATTGCTTTATATATAATTTGTGCTGTGAGAAAATGAACCAGATCTGTGAATTTTAGAATTTTTGATTTTAAGAATAGTGGATTTGTATGATCTCTGTAACCAGTTTTATGGATTATCCTTATGGCCCTTTTTTGTAATATAAAGATTGATGATAGCGAACATTTTTAAGTATTGCCCCAAACCTCTGCACAGTAATTCAAATACGGTGCAATCAGGGAACAATAGAGAATGTGGAGTGATTTGTGGTCCAGAATGTGTTTTATTTTACTCAAGATTGAGACACTTCTTGAAATTTTGTTATGTATATGATTTATATGAGACTTCCAGTTTAATTTATCATCTATAATCACACCAAGAAACTTATGTTCAAGTACTCTTTCAATTTCCACACCATCTACATGAATCACATTAGAAAGGTATAATAATCATCCACAACTATTTTCAGTAGTGGAAGATAAAGGATTCAGAAAGTTTATTCATGCAGGTCCATATGACAGAGAATATGCATGTTCTTTTTGTTTTCATATTATAATTTATATTTAATTGTGTTGTGGTTTGCAGTGTTTTGTGTTGTTTCCACTTTAAATTTGTAAAAGGAAAAAGCTGAAAATTTAAATAGTTAAAAGTTGAAATGTGAATAGTTGATTTTTGTATTATATGATTTATTTATTACATTTTATGTGGAGTGAATAAATAAAAGTATATTTACGGTGGCCCCTAGAGACAAAGCATGTACAAACTTCAAATCACGTACGAACTCGGAAGCGTGTACAAACTCCAAAACACGTAAAAACACGTACAAACTCCGAAGCACATTAAAACTCAGAAGCACATAAAAACTCAAAACACATATAAAAGACAACAGAAGTGCTCCAGGATGCTGGGCGCAGTGTTGAGCTTTTGTCATCTTGTGGCTACACAAGCCAGCAAGTACCAACGACCAGATTTGCTGTGTGGTAGTAACAGGTAAATGAACTTTTTTTAAAATTATTTGAATATATACGAGTGCCTGTGTATAAATACACAAACAATACACACATGCTTTCGATTGTATAATTTAAGTGATCTAGTAGCTCTGCTTTGGGAGTTCAGTTCATGCTAGAAATGTGTTTTGGAGTTTGTACGTGTTTTGTCTCCAGGGGCCACCGCATATATTTATATATAAACATATATAAATAAAACCACTTTTTTTAACGTTAGTAATTCCTTTTGTGCATAATTTTACATTATTGTTAATAATAAATTAATTAAAGCAACAAAACAACCTGAAGTGCCTGTTCGGAGCCGAAAGAGCCGGCTCTTTTTAGTGAGCCGAACCGAAAGAGCCGGATCTCTAAAAAGAGCCGGAAATCCCATCACTAATGGACACCCAGCTTCACAAATTGTTTCCTGTCACTTAAATAATTTTTCACCCATTGCAGTACAACCCCCCTGATCCCGTACCGTTCCAGTTTATTAATTAATATGTCATGATTGATTGTGTCGAATGCTTTCTTGAGATCCAGAAATACTCCAGCTGCATACTGTTTCTGATCTATAGCATTCGTAATCTCCTCAATTGATTCGATTAATGCCAGAGATGTTGATCTTTTTGATCTGAATCCATATTGACTGTCAGAGAGTAATTTATATTTATCTAAGAATTTGTCTAATCGTTTATTAAACAGGTTTTCTAGGATTTTGGAGAATTGTGGTAGTAAAGAAACAGGCCTGTAATTTGTGAAGTGGCGTCTTTCCCCGGTTTTATACAGCGGCACAACTTTAGCTATTTTCATTTTGTTTGGCACTTTTCCCGTCTGAAATGATAAGTTGCAAATATATGTTAGAGGTCCTACAATTCCTTCAATGACCTTCTTGACGATTTTCATGTCAATATCATTACAATCAGTAGATGTTTTATATCTACACATGTGTACAATGTCAATTATTTCTTTTTCCTCCACTGATGTAAGGAACATTGAGTTAGGGTTCCTATCAATCAGGTTTTCACTACAGTCTACTGATGGCAGTGACTCAGGAATTTATTCTGCCAGTTTTGGTCCAATATTTACAAAATGATTAAAGCTGTCGACCTTATCAGCAGTGTTTTCCATAATATTGCCATTGTCGATAAAGTATTGAGGATAACTTTGTTGTCCAGAATTTTTTTTTAATGATACCGTTTAAAACATCCCATATTCCCTTCATATTATGTTTATTGTTGTTCAATATTTTACTATAATACTCCTTTCTACATACACGTATACTATTGGTCAACTTATTTTTGTATTTTTTATATTTATCTTCAGCATCTATTGTTCTTTATTTTAGGAATTCCCTATAGAGTGTATTTTTCTTTTTACATCCCAAAGAAAGACCTTTAAATGCGATATATAGCCTAAACGTTTTCGCTTATGACTAGTTTACCGTGTTATGACTGAGAACAGGGGGGAAGTCGGGCAAGAGAAATGTCGACCAAAACAAACTCAAGTAAGCCCAAAGACAGCGCAGAAGTTATAAAAAGCATCCACAAGCAGGCGTTTGAGTATATATCCAAGGCACTGAAGATCGACGAGGACGACACAGGTGAGAAGAAGGAGGCTGTGCAGTGGTACAAGAAAGGGATTTCTGAGCTTGAAAGGGGTATTGCAATAGAGCTCACTGGGCAAGCTGGAGAGCAGTATGACCGAGCAAAGAGACTTCAGGATAAAATGGTCACCAAACTCACCATGGCAAAAGACAAGCTTACCCTTTTAGAGACGACACTAGCCTCTAAAAGGAGAAATGACCCCCAAGGGACATCACGTCATGCTCTTTCACAGCCAAAGTCAGTTCCTAAAAGTCAACCCGCACGTGTTTCCACCACCATCAGACCCTCCACTTCTGTAAGACCTCCATTAAGACTAACTGATGCAAAGAAAACCGCTCGGGTGGGAAAAACTCAAGAATGGAAGACCGGCAGCTGTGAAACAGCCCCCGAAGAGGGATATGAAAAAGAATGTGGACAGTAAACTGGCCAGCTTAATTAAGAATGAAATTGTATACAGTGGAGCGACTGTGTCATCTGATGACATCGCAGGGCAGGATCTGGCAAAGCAAGCACTTGAAGAAATTGTCATCCTTCCTGCCTTAAGACCTGATCTCTTTACTGGTCTGAGAGCTCCTGCACGTGGCTTGCTTTTATTTGGCCCACCAGGAAATGGGAAGACCATGCTCGCCAAAGCAGTTGCTGCAGAGTCTAATGCAACATTCTTCAACATCAGTGCTGCTAGTTTGACCTCCAAATATGTGGGAGAAGGCGAGAAGCTCGTACGAGCACTCTTTGCGGTTGCAAGAGAGTTACAGCTCTCAGTAATCTTCATCGATGAAGTGGACGGCTTGCTCTGTCAAAGGAGGGAGGGGGAGCACGACGCCTCTCGCCGTTTAACCCTTAAGGACCCACAGTGACACTGGTGTCACTGCCCCTTTACACTTAAAGAAAAACTATTTATAATGGTTTAACTTTGACTTTTAACTAATAAAGTCCCTAAGTGACGTCTACTGCACAAACTAATTCAGTCATGTGACAAGTGAGGAACTCTGGGTGTTCAAGACACCATTTTCAAAGTCTTGGTCCACCTGGTTAGCTAATGAGACCACTATGCTAATTTTAAAAACTTTCTTTTCTTTTTGCAAAGGTAAGCTTTTACTCATTCAGCAATTCTAAACTTTAGATAAGATGTCATAGGTCCCTTGTAACCTAGTTTGGTAATATTTCTGAAACAATTTGATCTAGAATCAGTTTGTTAAATATCGCTGTGACAAATATGTCA
>NW_024387066.1:0-14640 GCF_900408965.1 Simochromis diagramma
CCAACAAAATCATGCGCCTGCAATAAATTGACGTGACCACTGTCTACTCTATGATTATTATATTCAACCTGTTAACATTTAATACTGTATTGATAGAACCAACTGATTCTGCAGCAGAGCATCCCCAGTTGCTTCTCCTGGCTGCCCAGTCCCTGAGCTCCTGCTGCTGCACCCACAGGTATGTACAACAAGCACTGATACCTTTTTAGTCGGTGGGTTCCCTTGTGATCACCTTTACTAAATATCTACAACCAATCTGATTATATCCTGTTTTTGTTTTGTTTTTTTTCTCAATGTTGAAATTAAAATCTAGTAGCAGCCTTCTCATTTCTTTGTGTTTTGTGCTGTTTTACAGGCCCACAGGGGAGGACGGCTCCGAGGCAGATGAGGGACGGGTCCCAGGACGGTCCATCGGCGGTGGAGCTGGCCACCCTGGTGTCCCTGAAGAGTCCACACCAGTCTCCAATGGAGCATTTCCTCCTCAGCCTTGTTCCTGCTCTGGAGAGCAGCTGGTCCTTTTTATTCCTGTCTCTCTGTAAATACTTATATTTTATATATTTATGTTTAATGTTTTTCTGTTTGAGAATTCTAATATTATTTCAAATAAATTTTTATAATGACTAATGTCTCAGTTCTACTACACAGCAAATGTTGGCACACGACTTGACACATGTAGAATTAATTTCATATTATACTAATGACAAAATATACTAATACAGTGGGATGCAAAAATTTGGGCAACATTGTTAATAACCATCATTTTCCTGTATAAATCGTTGGTTGTTACAATAAAAAATGTCAGTTAAATATCATACAGGAGACACACACAGTGATATTTGAGAAGTGAAAAGAAGTTTACTGGATTTACAGAAAGTGTGCAATAATTGTTTAAACAAAATCAAGCAGGTGCATCAATTTGGGCACCACAAAAAAGAAATGAAATAAATATTTAGTGTATATCAATGTGTGTGTCTCCTATATGATATATGGGGTGCCTTTGTCTGGACGTGCTTCCCATCCAGAGCTGCACAGCACAGAGGAAAGTTCCAGCGCTCCTGGAATCCCTCTGTGATGGACCGCCAGTCTCCAGGTGAAGGCACAGCCATGAAGTCGTCCACTAGACAGTCCCAGATGGCCGTCGCTGCCTGGGGGGTGATCTGACACACCGACTCTGTAACTGAACGCTTGGTGCTGAAGGAGTCCGCGGTGACAAGGAACCTGGACAAAATTGTTCAAAATCAGTATTATGTGTACTGCAGTTACAAAATACATTATTCAAATTCCAAAATACTTTTGTGATGTCAGATTTAAATCACAAAACTTAAATCTTACATAAAACATTTTGTAATTATAAGGATAATTACAAAATGTATATTAGATAATATCTAAAACAGTTGTGTTTTATTTTAACTTTAACATATCATAATTTGATTGGTAGCAACTTTCACAACTACAGTGAGCCAATCACTCATAATTCCTAAACATGTCAATCAGGTAGGAATGAAGTAAGACATTAATAGAAATAAAGAGTTGTATGTTGACATGTAGCCCTTTCCTTGCTTAAATCATTAATATTTTTGAAAAATTAATCTGTGGTAAGACAGCTTATCAAGATAGAACCATGTAACTAGAGATGAACCAAACTGTTCACAGTTTTATCTAACTCTGTTTTAATAAAGGCTGGTGACCCCTGTTATAGAGTCTGACAGCTGCAGGGATTATATACAAATATTCAACTATCCCAGAATCAAACCAGGTCTAAATAAAAAGGAGTGAGTATCACTACAAAGGTTAACTCAGTGGTCCTAATGCTACAGTTTGATATCAGCAAACACCGCGCGCATACATTGATGTGACACCACAGCCATGCTATCATCGCAAACACTGATAACAGCATAAATCGAATTAAATCGGGGCTTGATGAGAGCTTCTGAGTATCACTAGAAATATTATAAATAGTCGTCTCTGTACCACAGTTTGCTTTCAGTAAACACCGACAGCATTCACTGTTAGCATAGCACATCCATGTTAGCAGTGTATAAATGGATGGTTTAGCATATTAGCACAGGTATCAATAAAGGACTACCGTATTAAATACTTTTACTAACCTCAGGCAGACGGACAGGCGCTCTGCAGGTGGGATTGAGCGCCTGTAATTGGTGTCTAGGCGGGCGATTCTGGGACCGACGCAGGACAGCAGGTCCTCAAACTGGCCAAGTGAATGACGGTGATAGCGCTGGAATCGGCCGTAATCCAGGCGCAGCTCCTGGAGCAAGTGGTGAAACTCACCAAACTGCTCACACATCTGGAGGACCTGATGGACCCAGGTACGGCAAGGACGTCCTTTACGCCGCTACTCTGCTCTCCACAGTAAATAGAGAAGGGAGACTCTCTCTTCAAGCGCTAGCTCGACACCTGCCATCTTGCAAAGATACCGGTCTGGCAAAACTTCCTCCCACATTTCCGGTTCACGCGCGTTAAAATATGATATTTTGGGGCGCGATGGATTTTTCTTGGACACGCGTAGAGGTGCGAATGTGCACGCGTCAAGTTAGGGGCGTTTGGGGCTTTTTTCTCGCGCCCATCGCGTTCGGTGTGAACACACCGTAATCCTCCTTTCAAGAAAAAAACTTCACAAACGTCTACTGCAACAGTTTAAGCACCCAAAGCCAGCGAAAATTCACTCTCACATTCACTTCCCTAACAACTACAAAGTTTTCACACATGAAAATAATCCAGTCAATCTACTATGCACGCCGTTTTCCCTCCTTATAACGAGAGACTCAACCAATCTTTAAAAGACTTTATATACACAACATCAAAATAAAGCACAGATCTCTGCCTTTTCCAGGTAGAGAAGGAAATACGACCCAACCAGAAAATCTCCCAGCAATCACACAAAGTTCTCAATTTTCGCCAATATATTTAGCAACACACTCCTATTTTACGGGAGTTTTACATGAGAGATCATTACACACTAGATCCCATTAGACCATACTCACATTAGGAAATCACAAACACAAGACTACGAGGTTTAGTTTATTTAATATACTGAAATCCTTTAACCACGCTTCTAAAACACACCTTCACCTAACCAAAAGTGAAGTGGAGAAATAGGGAGATGAAACCAAGCCCGCAGCTACACACACACACACACACACACCCCGCGCGTACTCACGAGTGTGCCCGCTACCGCACAGCACAGCACAGCCCAGCACCCTCCTTCTCCTAAGACGAAATACACACACAGTCCCCTCAGCTCCTCTCCTCTGACAGCGAGAGAAGAGAAAGGCATTTTCGTTTTTTCAGAATACTCAGAACACTCTGGACCCACACAGAAGAAATTCAACAACAAAAGACAGACAGTTTATACAGTTTACACTTTTATATTCACACACACACGGGTAATTTATATTCTATTTACACCCGGGCCCGCATAGACATAAGAAAACACCATATGCCAGAACAGCTTATCTTCTTTATCAATCAAATAAACCAAGCTGAAACCATTAAATAACTAACCAGCCAGTAACAGCGATCTGTGTCAGCTGATCCCTGCAACCGTCCACTTAAGTTTTAGAGAAAATAAACTAAGCCGAAACCATTAAATAACTAACAAGCGATCTGTGGCAGCGATCTGTGTCAGCTGATCGCTGCAACCGTGCCCTGAAGTTTTAAAGAAAATAAACAAAGCTGAAACCACTAAAGAACTAACCAACCAGTGCCAGCGATCTGTGTCAGCTGATCCCTGCAACCGTGCACTGAAGATTTACAGAAAATAATTTAAGCCGAAACCATTAAATAAATAACCAGCCTGTGCCAAGGATCTGTGTCAGCTGATCGCTGCAACCGTGCACTGAAGTTTTAGATAAAATAAACTAAGTTGAAACCATTAAATAACTACCCAGCCTGTGCAAGGGATCTGTGTCAGCCGATCCCTGCGACCGTGCACTGAAGTTTTACAGAAAAAAATAAGCTGAAACCATTAAATAAATAACAAGTCAGTGCCAGCGATCTGTGTCAGCTGATCCCAGCAACCGTGCACTGAAGTTTTAGAGAAAATAAACTAAGCTGAAACCATTAAATAACTAACCAGCCTGTGCCAGCGATCTGTGTCAGCTGATCCCTGCGACCGTGCACTGAAGTTTTGGATAAAATAAACTAAGCTGAAACCATTAAATAACTAACCAGCCTGTGCCAGCGATCTGTGTCAGCTGATCCCTGCGACCGTGCACTGAAGTTTTAGATAAACTAAGCTGAAACCATTAAATAACTAACAAGGGATCTGTGTCAGCTGATCCCTGGGACCGTGCACTGAAGTTTTACAGAAAAGAAACTAAGCTGAAACCATTAAATAACTAACCAGCCTGTGCCAGCTATCTGTGTCAGCTGATCGCTGCGACCGTGCACTTAAGTTTTAGAGAAAATAAACTAAGCTGAAAGTTAGTTTATTTGGTTCCCATGGTTATATGGTTTATATGGTTATATGGTTTATATGGTTTATATGGTTCCAATGCATTTGGAACAAAATGCATTGCATTGCATTTGCACCAATTCCGAACATTCTGGACATTCCGGACATTCCGGAACCTTGGTTCATTCCGGAATTCTGAACATTCCGGTACCCTTGGTGCATTCTGGAACTCTGAACAGTCCGGAATTCCGAACATTCTGGAACCTTGGTGCATTCCGGAACTCTGAACATTTCGGAATTCCAAACATTCCGGAACCTTTGTTCATTCCGGAACCTTGGTGCATTCCGGAACTCTGAACATTCCGGAATTCCAAACAATCCGGAATTCCGAACATTCCGGAACCTTGGGGCGGAATTCCGAACATTCCGGAACCTTGGTTCATTCCGGAACTCTGAACATTCCGGAACCTTGGTGCATTTCGGAACTCTGAACATTCCGGAATTCCGAACATTCCGGAACCTTGGTGCATTCCGGAACTCTGAACATTCCGGAACCTTGGTGCATTCCGGAACTCTGAACATTCTGGAACCTTGGTTCATTCCGGAACACTGAACATTCCGGAACCTTGGTTCATTCCGGAATTCCGAACATTCCGGAACCTTGGTGCATTCCGGAACTCTGAACATTCCGGAACCTTGGTGCATTCCGGAACTCTGAACATTCCGGAACCTTGGTTCATTCCGGAATTCCGAACATTCCGGAACCTTGGTGCATTCCGGAACTCTTAACATTCCGGAATTCCGAACATTCCGGAACCTTGGTGCATTCCGGAACTCTGAACATTCTAGAGGAAAACCGAGATAAAATAATCTGAACAGTAACAGTGATCTTGGATGATGATGGAGGCTTCAATGGATTATTCTGTTTCAATCAATAGGTTTGTATCTATGTCAATAATTTGATAAGTATAACAGGTTTGTTTAGGCCTGGCAATACAGCAAATACTCACAAACTTTTGTTTTTGAAGAATGTTTATCTTTTTTGGGATGAAGCTATCTGGCAAAATGATACAACCCTTTTAACATCATCTTTATGTCTATCATGTGGCTATGATACTGGATTTTGGTTCGATGCATATGCAGGTTACAGCTGGGGAATGGCAGTATGTTGTGGATTGATTTGGCATGTTCAACCACTGTTACACCAAACTCTCTCACTTATAACATGATAAAGGCCTCTTACTCAGTGTCATGGATTTTCTATACTTTTGGGGACACAGGGCCAAAGTCTGAGGCAATAAGTCAGATCAAAGAAAGCAATGATTCTAAAATGGGAGTTTACTTATGTCATTATATATATCCAGGAATACAGTGGGGCAAAAAAGTATTTAGTCAGCCACCGATTGTGCAAGTTCCCCCACCTAAAATGATGACAGAGGTCAGTAATTTGCACCAGAGGTACACTTCAACTGTGAGAGACAGAATGTGTAAAAAAAAATCCATGAATCCACATGGTAGGATTTGTAAAGAATTTATTCTTAAATCAGGGTGGAAAATAAGTATTTGGTCAATAACAAAAATACAATTCAATACTTTGTAACATAACCTTTGTTGGCAATAACAGAGGTCAAACGTTTACTATAGGTCTTTACCAGATTTGCACACAGTAGCTGTTATTTTGGCCCATTCCTCCATGCAGATCTTCTCGAGAGCCGTGATGTTTTGGGGCTGTCGCCGAGCAACACAGACTTTCAACTCCCGCCACAGATTTTCTATGGGGTTGAGGTCTGGAGACTGGCTAGGCCACTCCAGGACTTTCAAATGCTTCTTACGGAGCCACTCCTTTGTTGCCCGGGCGGTGTGTTTTGGATCATTGTCATGTTGGAAGACCCAGCCTCGTTTCATCTTCAAAGTTCTCACTGATGGAAGGAGGTTTTGGCTCAAAATCTCACGATACATGGCCCCATTCATTCTGTCCTTAACACGGATCAGTCGTCCTGTCCCCTTGGCAGAAAAACAGCCCCATAGCATGATGTTTCCACCCCCATGCTTCACAGTAGGTATGGTGTTCTTGGGATGCAACTCAGTATTCTTCTTCCTCCAAACACAACGAGTTGAGTTTATACCAAAAAGTTCTACTTTGGTTTCATCTGACCACATGACATTCTCCCAATCCTCTGCTGTATCATCCATGTGCTCTCTGGCAAACTTCAGACGGGCCTGGACATGCACTGGCTTCAGCAGCGGAACACGTCTGGCACTGCGGGATTTGATTCCCTGCCGTTGTAGTGTGTTACTGATGGTGACCTTTGTTACTTTGGTCCCAGCTCTCTGCAGGTCATTCACCAGGTCCCCCCGTGTGGTTCTGGGATCTTTGCTCACCGTTCTCATGATCATTTTGACCCCACGGGATGAGATCTTGCAGTGGAGCCCCAGATCGAGGGAGATTATCAGTGGTCTTGTATGTCTTCCATTTTCTGATGATTGCTCCCACAGTTGATTTTTTCACACCAAGCTGCTTGCCTATTGTAGATTCACTCTTCCCAGTCTGGTGCAGGTCTACAATACTTTTCCTGGTGTCCTTCGAAAGCTCTTTGGTCTTGGCCATGGCGGAGTTTGGAGTCTGACTGTTTGAGGCTGTGGACAGGTGTCTTTTATACAGATGATGAGTTCAAACAGGTGCCATTCATACAGGTAACGAGTGGAGGACAGAAAAGCTTCTTACAGAAGACGTTACAGGTCTGTGAGAGCCAGAGATTTTCCTTGTTTGAGGTGACCAAATACTTATTTTCCACCCTAATTTACGAATAAATTCTTTACAAATCCTACCATGTGAATTCATGGATTTTTTTTTCACATTCTGTCTCTCACAGTTGAAGTGTACCTCTGGTGCAAATTACTGACCTCTGTCATCATTTTAAGTGGGGGAACGTGCACAATCGGTGGCTGACTAAATACTTTTTTGCCCCACTGTATGTGCCTGAGGATAGTTGTCATGAAATCAATATTAAATCAAAGTATTCCTTAATTACCACAGCTGACACGAGTTCTCCATAGCTGCCCGCCTGCTCAGGATCTGTCTCCAAAAAGGACCAGAGAGCGCTAACATGTTATGTTCTAAACTGATGAAGAAAATGCACATTAAACATAGTATAAACTTACTGAGTGAAGCAATGTCAAGAGGATTCCTTTAGCTCCTATTGGGTTGGTTCCTTGATCAATGCAATACAGAATCATTAATCTGGTTTTATGTAATGTCCTCAAAACATGTCAAAATGAGGCTCACTAGTCTGTGTGGCCTCCACATGCCTGTGTGACCTCCCTACAACACCTGGGCATGCTCCTGATGAAGTGGCAGATGCTCTCCTGATGGATCTCCTCCCAGACTCCAGGACTAAAGCATCTGCCCACTCCTGGACATTTTGTGGTGCAGTTGGTGGATGGAGCGAGACATGATGTCCCAGATGTCCTCAATTGGATTCAGGTCTGGGGAATGGGCGGGCCAGTCCATAGCATCAATGCCTTCGTCTTGGAGGAACTGCTGACACACTCTAGCCACATGAGGTCTAGGATTGTCTTGCATTAGGAGGAACCCGGGGCCAACCGCACCAGCATATGGTCTCACAAGGGGTCTGAGGATCTCATCTCAGTACCTAATGGCAGTCAGGCTACCTCTGCCGAACACATGGAGGGCTGTGCAGCTCCCCAAAGAAATGCCACCCCACACCAAAACTAACCCACTGCCAAACTCATGCTGGAGGATGTTGCAGGCAGCAGAAGGTTCTCCACGGCGTCTCCAGACTCTGTCACAAGTGCTCAGTGTGAACCTGCTTTCATCTGTGAGGAGCACAGGGCGCCAGTGGCAAAGTTGCCAATCTTTGTGTTGTCTGGCAAATGCCAAACATCCGGCACGGTGTTGGGCTGTCCATCTCTACTGAATACAACAGCTTTATTGCTGGCACCAACAAAACAGAAACCAAACATGAAAACACTAACTGGACCAAACAGGCAGGATCTGAGGGTACGACGCCACACCGAGCATGGGAAAACACAGGGCTTAAATACACAGGGTAGTAATGAGGGAATGGGCAACAGAAGGGAGACACAGCTGGGGGAGATCAGGGCTAACGAGACGGGGGAGCTAAGCTGCACACACTAACATAAGACAAAGACTTTCACAATAAAACAGGAAACAAGAAGTACTAAACCAGATGCAGACATGACACTGAGAGACAGACTAGACACTGAACAGAAACTGTAATACACATGAGAACCCAAAACCAAAGAACTGATCCCTCACCAAGAATAACAGAAACAGATCTATAATGATAATAATAAACAAAGCACCAGAACATCAGAAAACAATCCATAATGCAAAAATAAACCAAAACATAATAAACTCAAAATACTGGGTCCAACGGACCCAGAACCGTGACAATTTGTCACGGTTGGCCAGCGTCAACCGTGGGGAAGTGAGGAAGGAGGAGCCAGGCACGGAGCTCTGAATGCAAGCAGTGCGTTTATTTACAGTGAATGGAAAATAACAATAAATCCGCAGTGCGTTCCCGACTCCCGTGAAATGTCCTCTTCCCAGTGCTAGTGTTCCTTGTCTCCGCTCCTCAGTGTCTGAGCACCCCGTGCTCGCTGCCCTCTCGTCTCCACGCTTCTCCTGGGGAGATAACAAACAGGCAGCCGTAAGACACATACAATGCGGCAGACTATCCGTACTGACTGGCCGAGAGACTAACGTGAAGTCACGCAATGATCCAGCGTCAGAGAGAGCGCCACCGCATTCTTAAGTAGCTCCTCCGACAAGGCTTGATCAGCTGTGTGATGGTCTTCAGGTGTGGCCAACCACCTGGCAGGGCCACACCTAGTGCTGGACGATATGACCCAAAATTCATATCTCGATATTTTTTAGCTGGATGGCGATATAAGATATATATCTCGATACTTTTTTTAAAGCCATAAAGTAAGAACAAAAAGAGAGTTCTTAGTCAAAGCTGTGTCCCAGATGTCACACAGGCACTTTTATTTACATACAGCATAGATGTACATGAAAAAAACTCGGTCCAACGAACCCAGAACGGACCGATCCGATATTACGTATCGGTCCGATACTGACCTAAATTACTGGATCGGATATCGGAGAAAAATAAAAAATGTAATCTGATCCATTAAATATCACGAAAGCACCTCACAAAACTTGCAACACGCCGTAACTCACCTCAGAACGTTAGCACGTCGGAGCAGTATGCATCACGTGATAGAGCGGCTGTGGCATGCGGGACCTGTCGGTGGTCTGGATAGCATTTGGAGCTTCGCTAGCAACCCGGCATTTCATCTCCGACAAAGTTACCCCCGAGAGAAGTAAAGCAAGTGTGTAAGTCCATCTCTGAATGTTTGTAAAGCATTCCTGCGTTAAGCTTAACAAGCGACTGCCTCTTCTTGCTGCTACTTCAATCATGAAACTGCTTAATGATCAGCTGATCGGCTTTTCTGTCGCGAGTCCGTGTCTCTGGTTTTCTTTTGGCCCACTTTGCACCAGAAAGAGGAAACCAGCGGCTGAACAACAGCAGCACGTTTAAGCTTGATCAGCTGTTGTTAGAATTTATTTAATATTACTTTCTACTCGAGGATCTTTTTCTACGTAGCTGACGGCTGGTAACTTTGCAGGGGCGGATCTAGCAAAGTTTAGCCAGGGGGGCCGATAGGGCATTAACAGGGAAAAGGGGGCACAAAGACATACTTTTCTTTCTTATTCTCATTTAAAATGTCTAGCTTTTAATAAATAATTATCTGACACCCAAAGTTTTAATTTGATGTAAAATGAATAGAAGTCAATTACTGTATATAGTAACTATTAAGTCTAATATACCCTAGTAAGCTATAGTACTTTTTCCTTTGGGAAGGTACCATCTGTGCAGTCTGCAATTTTGTTGAAGAAAGATGTTGAATCTATTTAATATTTCTTGAAAAATAATTGATTTCTGTGCATTTTATTTCACACTGCGTCAAATTAAGGTTGATTACGTCGATTAAGCATCATGAGGTGGAGCGTGAGGGGTGGTTCCCTATTTTTTATTTATTTATTTTTGTTGTTGCTGGGAGTTGGAACCCTATTAGTTAGGTTGCTTAATATTTATGCTAATTACTCTTTAAAATACCAGAATAGGGAGGATGGTGTAGGTTTAAGTTTATTAGATTGATCAGTATTTCGGAACTATGAAATTTTTTTTTTTTGTATACAGGTATAACAGAATAGCTTTAGTGTAGTTGTTGTTTTAAACTTGAGTATGAACTTATACAAAATGCAGCAAGATATTTAAAAAAAACAGTTTTGTTGATTAAAAAACACTATATCGGATTCATATCGGTATCGGCAGATATCCAAATTTATGATATCGTATCGGTATCGGACATAAAAAAAGTGGTATCGTGCCATCTCTAGTTTTCAGTTATATTTCCGTCTGAGAGTCCTGCACTTGGATCCACATGTCCATGGCGGCTGGGACACCACAAGGAATCACTACACGGGAGTTGACCTTGATCCCTCCCTCTCTTTTCAGCCCAGATGGAGCCATAGAAGAAGCTCAACCTGTGGCTTCCACGAGTACAGTTCAGGTGTCACCGCACCAGTCCAGCCAGGGAAATCCATCCCAGGTGGCCTGGACTTCAGAGGAAGATTCACCTTCACTGGAGTACCAGAGGCCGCCATTAAAGGCGACTCAAAAAACCAGTCAGAGGTCGAAGGTTGACAACCTTGAGAAAGAACAGTGGCAGGGCCATGTTGTTGGGAAAGTATCTGACAACCGGGAGGCCGTGATAAAGCTGGAAAGGGTCTTGAAAAGACTGGAGGACGAAGGCGTAACAACACCACGGACGCTAGCACAAACGCTTGAAGCATTGGAAAAGGACTTGGCGGCCTCAGTGTGTAAATCACGAAAATCTAGAGAAGTGGCAAACCTGGAAAGGGGAGCACTCGCCCCAAAGTTTCAGGGTTCCCCAGGAATGACGACGCTTCGTTCTGGGAGGGTTCTGGATGAACCAAGAGACAAAAGACCGTCGATCTTTGAAAAGAATCGGAAGCAGAATGTTGCATTGCAAACCGGAGAAGGGCAGTGTGACACAGAGGAGGAATTGCCCCTCACAATGCCTTTACTGACGGGTTCACGGGGCGAACCAGTCTACCACCCTTATAATATCAGAGATCTTGAGGCTCTGGTGAAGCAGCTGCCCCCGATCACAGAAGGAGAAGCGGCTTGGTTGAGAAAACTAGGCAGTCTTACAGAAGGAGAAGAGATGACCCTGGGAGATTTTCGTGCTATCGGTGGGAGGACCTTCAGAGGAGGAGGCCTCGCAGATGTGGAAGAGATAGCAAGAACTGTATGCCAACCAAACGATCTCCCCTACGCAAGGGTGCGAAATGCTCTCTCTGACGCAGTGCATGAGAAGTATCCGACCCATAATATTGGCACTACACCTAGGATTGTTTGGAGCCCGGAACATTCCCCTGGAGAGTTTATAGAGCACGCAAAAGAACAGTGGATTCTCCAAACTGGAGACCATCCTGGGCGAGATGGGGAACCCCGGGCGTGGTTCCGATCTGCGGTGTTAGCAGGTCTGCCAGAACGAGTAAGAACAGATCTACAGAAGAATCCCGACTTTGCGGTGGCGGATTCAGCAAAATGGGAGAGGCATATCATACATCGACTTGAGCTGGAAAGAGACGAGGTGAACAAGAAAAAACAGGAGCTGGAGGAGGCGCAAGGGCAGTTAGTAAAATTGAAATTGGCTGAGGCGAGAGAAAAACTAAGTGAAAAGAAAAAGGAAAACAAAAATGGAGCTAAGAAGATGCTGGTGGCACAGCCACAGGGCGATCCGGGGCCTGATTGGCCAGAGTTGGATCCGGTTCTGTATCCTGATGACCGATGGCCCGCCAATGGACCAAGGCAAGGAAGATCCGCGGGGAATTGGGGTCTACTAGGCCGTTGAGGGGGCGTGGTGGATCCCAAAGGGGAGGCGGACCAAGGGGCCGTGGTCTGGGGGGACCTATGCTGGACCCGAATGTATGCAGAAGGTGTGGAGGACGAGGACATTGGGTTCGTGATTGTCCTACACCACGACATCTAGAACTTGGTTATCCATCATCACCCCAGGCACAGGGAGCTTTTCGAGGCAGAGTGGTCCAGACAAGGGGACATCAAGCTCCAAACCCAGGCATGGCGCCGGCGGCTCAGTATCCCCTGGGCTACTGGGGCGGAGAGGAGGAGCTGTACTGACGGGACCCACAGAGACAAGACAACATGGGAATGGCAGATCCGATGTTGTCAATGAGTGTGGAAGGAACTGAAATGACCTTCCTTGTGGACACTGGGGCTACTTACTCAACGCTGAAACAAAAACCAAGCAGTACCACACTTTCCAATCATGTGGTCAGTGTTGTGGGGTTCTCTGGGGTTCCGATGACGCTGCCAACAACCAATCCAGCCCTGACGGTGCTGGGAAAACAGACATTGAAGCACAGCTATGTGGTGTCTCCCCATGTGCCTGTGAACTTGATGGGCAGGGATCTGCTCATTAAACTGGGGGCCACTATCATGTGTTCAGCTGATGGATTAACAGTTACACTTCCAGGAGGAAAAGAGTTTCCGTGCCTGGGGACATTTTCAAAGAACCAGTACTTGCTGAAAGACGGTGAACAAACGACAGCTGACATTTACCGCGGTCGTGTGGTGGAAGAAGGCATTCTGAGACAGTATCAGTTGTGGAAACCTTGGATTATGGCCTTGGCGGTCTATTCTCCCCCCCGGGATCCATACCATGTCACCCTCTACTATGATAGGAACGATGATGAAATTTATAGGGACCTGTTCCAGTCTGACCTTGAAGGTCAGACCTGGAATGTGTGTTCTCAGAACATCTATGTCGGTCCTGAAGGCGTCGCTGCGCAGCAGTAAATTTAACCGAAGAACAACGGCCTTGGTTCAAAATGGGACCTGATGCGTGCCCCACATACATGGCGGTCCATGAGGGTCATCAGGCGAAGGAGCTGGGAACAATGGTCAGGAGAGCCCTCGATGAACCTGGTTGGCAAGCTACTCAGATTCCGAACGTTTGGTACTCGCCAAAATGCAAAATTTACCGTATCACTTGTCTATCAGAGGACATAGTGATGTTGGAGCATGAACAAATCTCAAGAATCCATGGGAGAGAAAGAATAGACCATGCGGATGCAGTTGCCACACTTGCGACTCTTCCTGACACCTTATGGTCAGCAGGGCCTACGGATGTGGGCCAGGCAACTTGTTCGCCTGTTTTGTTCCAGCTGAAGTTGGAAATGCCAATTTGGAAACCGCAGTACAGGCAAAAGAGAGAAGCCAAGGAGGGAATTGCAGAAACCATTGAAGGGCTATTGAAAGTAGGGGGCTGAGCCCCTCAATCCTACGGACCTCCATTTTGCCAGTTAGAGAAGCACGGGACAGGAAAGTACAGAATGGCACATGGCTTAAGAGCCATCAATGCCATTTTACGTACTGACACGGTGCCTGTCCCAAATCCATACACAGCCTTGACGGCATTAACACCAGAGCAAAAGTGGCTTACATGTATTGATCTAGCGAATGCATTTTTCTGCCTCCCATTGCATGAGTCTCTGAGGGACATTTTTTCATTCACATACAGGGGGCAACAGTACAGATACACACGGTTGCCACAAGGATTTGCACTCTCCCCTGGCATTTTCAACCAAGTGTTGAAAGAAGCTCTATCGCCATGCCACCTACCAGAGGGGTGTTCACTGGTGCAATATGTTGATGATTTGCTCATTGCGGCTCCTTCTGCTTCGGCATGTACGGCAGCCTCACTTACCATACTGAAGAGACTCGCTGAGTGCGGTTTCAAAGTCAGTAAAGAAAAGTTACAGTTGGTCCGACCAGAAGTAACATTTCTGGGCCGTGTTATTGCTCACAAATCAGTGGGTTTGCTAAACACCCATCGCGATCAGATTTTGACACATTCAAAACCACGTACGGTTAAGGAGTTGCTCTCATTCTTAGGTTTAACAGGATACAGCCGTCACTTCATTCCAAATTATGCAGGGAAAACAGCCCTTTTGAGGGATTTGGTAAAAACGGCAGGTGTCAGAAACCTTAAGGCTGAACTGCCATGGACAATCGGCCACTGAGTCGGCGTTTATCGCATTGAAACAGGACTTGTACAAGATG
>NW_024387066.1:14665-121792 GCF_900408965.1 Simochromis diagramma
CTGCGCGCAAACAGAGCCCTGACACAAATACCTTTCTTAGATTCATTATTAGTTCAACATTGACAAATGGTAGATGACTAATATCAGGAGCCAAAAGAAAACAAAAAACAACTAAATAAATATTTCAGACGCTGAAAATAAATTATTACGGTTGTTTAAATTTGCTGTTAGCAAGTTAGGTCTAATACATGTAGTCAATCTAATGAATCAATATTACATGTAAAAAGTACAGAACTGAAAATGAAACTAAAATATAACGGTAAAATGAACTGGTTCTTGTATAAAACGTTTCTACTCTCTACAACTTGCCTCATTCATGCACTTACTCACTTTTTTCTATGCTTTTTCTCTGTAAGTGCTTTCTATCTAACATTAATACGCATTCATCCTCCCGATGGATGCATCGGAGAGCAACTTGGGGTTAGCGTCTTGCCCAAGGATATTTGGCATGCAGGCTGGAGCAGGCGGGGATTGAACCAGCAACTTTCTGATTAGTAGGTTTCCTGCTCTACCTGAGCTACAGACACCCCAATTTGTGGTGCTCTGGAAACAACACGTTCTCATCCCAACAGGTAACGATGCTATGTGACAAATCATCGGTATGTGTAAATGTGTTTTTTGTTCTAATCATGAATCGCTTTGTAAAACAAGACCTGATAGGGTCAAGGTTAAAGTTATGGTTAGAGTTAATGTTAGGGATAGGGCTGGAATGGACGGCTGGAGCCTCTCCTCCAAGTGTGTGTTACTGCCGCGAACAGCATTCTGTTGTATTCTGTTGTATGCTTTTCTCTGTAAGCGCTTCGAGCCTGTACTTTTTTGCTTTAGCTGAGTAATGAAGTTGAATCAGTACTTTAACTTTCACTGGAACAATAGTATTTTTACTTCTACTTAAGAATGTCTGATCTTTTGCCAACTCTGGCTGTCTCTCAGTCTTGGAATACCCACTTGTTGTCCAGCGGTGTCCTGGGAATATGGGAACTAGACAGACTGGGGAAACAATGGGAGGAGACACAAAGATGGAATCACTTTTACCATCTTTGATGTATTTGCTGGTCGTCTTATTTCTTCTATTTTGCAAGCACAGTGTTGCAATCATTGTCTTTGTGGTACAATGACACAGGTAGAATGCAGGTGTTTTCATGTAACACGATGCCAGAAAGATGAGTAATGTGTTTTGAAGAGAAGATAAAACATCATGTTTGAACAAAGATAAGCAGCAGACACGTCTGTGTGTGAGTTATTCAGGTTCAGTAAGAAGGTAATATGTCTGCAGAATTTGTAATTCTTATGAAGATATTGCTTGTGCAATAAATAAAATCCCTTTAACTTCTTCTGGAGAGTGTCTTTATATATTTAGTCATTTATTTAGCCTTTATTTAGTAGTAACTCTAGTTGGGGATATATATCAGAGTTTACTTTCAGATATGAGCATTGTGTTTCCTGTGGATGAATGAATGAATTATTTATTTATGTAATTTTTGAAAGACTGGCTCATGTAAAATATCTGAAAGTATGACAAAGCTCTCCTGTTACACTTTATGGACACCTGAGCTTCACCATGAGGGCCTGTCTTTATTCACTGAAATCCACTTTTATAATGAATTCACAGTAATCGCTGACACCTTCAGAGCATTACATTCATTAAAGACGTCTTCTACACCTACTCTTCCAGACGACCGACACATACTTCAACCACTGCAGGTTAACCAACCACTCATCAGTAAAGCAAAAGCTAAATGTAAATGTCCTCATGTGGAAAAGACTGAAACACAACTCCCATATATCACTAATGTAACAGATCCATTTAGGGAGAGTGAGAACACTAGGCTGGATGTGTTTTAATGCAGGAACATTCATCATGTCTTGAGTTCAACAAATCATTTACATTGAATATGTGAGCTGGATGGTTACACGATACAATGTGATTGTCAACAATAACTGCAATGAACGCTGGTTTGAGGGCGGAGTCAAGGAGGCCATTTACGTGAAAAGGGAAAGACCCTCTCTGAATCAAGGAGGGGGCCTAAGGGTACATCTGTCACCATCTTACAATGCTGTGATTGCAGCCGTTCTCCAACTCTCTGTGAATGGTACTCAAGACCATTGATCAGTGGTTGGTGATCAATGGTCATGAGAATTTGCATAATCATGATTAAGGAACTGACCTCCCAGCCCATTGTTCCTTCAGTCGGCTGGTTTCTCTGACTGAAAACGCTACGTCCAGAAGAACAGAATCAACTTTTGGAGATTTACTTCCCTGGATGATTGAGCACGCATCAAGACCTTTTAATCAGGCCAACAAATATCTTGTACTCAATTTTAGCAGCAGCCATTGTGACACTGATGATAAAACTTGTGTAAAAGTGCGAAGCTGTAAAAAAGTAATTATAAAAAAGCATTTTTGTAGCTGAATGTTACTGGATAGCTGTTTCATCTGTAACACATCAAAATAACCTGCTAAGGTTTAATAGGCTATAAGGAACACACTCACTTCCTGAGCCCTGGGCAATAAGAGACGTTTTGTGTTTTATAATTTATTGATATGTTTGATCCTTTCTGACCTGCGTTAATGAAGCCATTAGAGCACCATGTCCGCTGTAATAGTTCTGTAGTTTGATGCTTGAGTCGTTGCAGACTTGTTGAAACTCCCTCACCCGTCAAAGCAGCGTCTGTGTTATTCGCGTCCAGCAGATGGCAGTGTTTCACTGTCTGACGGCTGTCTGAAGCTTCAGCTGGATTATTCGTTTGCTATGTTTGCCATGTTACAGTGGGGAGGAAAAACTCCTTTTTAACAGGAATATCTAGACATGAGTGATTACTGCAGTGGGGCACTATCTGTGCTATCTATAAGAAATGTTAGGAACAATAAAACTCTGAGGATCAGGGCTCCATTTCACTCCAGTGTTCAGTGGCATTTTAAAAGAGTGAATACCGACGCTGAATGTCTTTGTAAAGCAAAAGCACTTTGTTAGCCTTTACAGAGCAAAGCTATGGATCAATGTGCAGTGAAGAAAAATCCAGGTGGCCAGTCTGTCCTTTCCTAACCAATCACAGAGCTCCTTACATTGCTGCGCTGGAGAATAACTAAATATAATATAAAGATGATATTGAAAATAATCTTTTGTAGAGTCACTACTTGGTGGGCAGAGGACAGTTATCACTTTGCTGGATGCTTTAAAGTCGCATGTTCTGTATTTGCTGTATGCAGATTAACAGGATATTAACAGATTAACAGCTTTCATTAGACTTCATATGATAATCAACAGTGAAGTGTTTCTCTTTCAGTGTTTATTCTTGGACATGGATATGCATATACATGGATTTTATTAAAATATGAAATTATTGTGTAAATAACGCTACATGTTAGATCAAAAGTTAGTAGAATTACAAAGGGTTTGTAGATTGTAAATGCAAAATGAGTTTGATTAGCCTGTAGAAACACAAAAGAGAGTAACAGGAAGTGTGTGTGTGACAGGACCTTTGCATGCCTATAGAAGGAGTGAGCACCCAGAGAGAAAAACAGAAGAGACAGACTCTAGCCAGATGAAGCAATGGAGGCTTTAAGAAAAGACATGAAAATGATATTAATGGTATGGTTTAGTGTGTTAATATATAGGCCACAAATAGATAAAGGTGGACTTTCCTCAACCTAGAATTTTGAGCATAGCAGCAAAACCATAGATTTAACATAATTGGGAAAAAACAAGCCAAATTTTGGCTTAAAATTTTACAGCTTGACCTCCCACTTGTCCCGATCCTGAGAAGAAGCTCAAAGGACAGTCAATCTCCCGATGAAGACCAACAGAGCATCATGAACCTGAAGAATTAACAGCAGGCTGGTAAGAACAGTGTGACATAACTGTTTAAAGGCACTGAATGTGATATTTTGCCTGGCTGGGACTTAATCTACAAGGAAAATACTGAAAGGAAACGGAGAAGAAACAGATTGTTGTCTTAAATCTCCAGCAAACACAAAGGACACTTTGAGAAGGGTACAGGGGCCAGTGGGAAGGTGAAGCCCAGAGGAGTATAATTGGGTTGAAATTGAAGCCTGAACTCATGATGGTGTTTAGAGATGTCCACCAGAGCACAACAAAGAGTCTCTTGCAGATTAAACCCAGGCGATAAGGTCCATACCAAGTACTCCTAATGACGCCAACAGTTTGCAAAATCGCTGAGAGGCCCTTTTGGATCCACCAGAGCCATTGCAAAAAAGTGGAAGTGAGTGACAGCATAACCTAAAAGACACCACCACCCCGACTCTTTGGTGATCTACAGGTGAAGGGAGGGCTGATTGGGTATATCCCGCCTTCTACTTCTCACCTGTAGTCTACTCACCAGAGAAATCGGTGTGTCTGGTCATCATGAAGATTATTCTGTTTACCACCTTGGCCCTGCTGCTTACAGCATGGACTCTGATGCACTTAATGGATCAAGAAGCCAACTTGCATAGAAGGACATGGACATATGACAATTCACACCTGGTCGAAGTGACACAGGACCAATTCAATCCCTGGATGAACAACGCCTGATACAGATATATATGCTCACACATGCCTACTACAACGCAGCATGCTATATTATATGGCAAACCTATGAATATGACTCAAGTGACATGCGCAGCAAGCTTTGCCAATCTAGATTATCAATATTCAGGAATTGTCCTAAACCACAGCGACCCCCTGACTATGGGACTATCGTTTTGGGCTGTTTTTAAATGCATCGACCACCATCAACAAAGAGACACTTCTCCTCACACCTGTCCAGCTGTCAAACTCTGAAAGAGTTACAGTTTCACCACTGAGCACTTTGAATGGTTATTCTTTAATTTAAAAGCACTTATTCTAGCTGTATCATCAATACGACAAAAACTGTGACTTCAACAAAAATTTATCTAAACATATTTAGGGGGAAATGTTCCTACACCCCTCATGTAAACGTTACACCTCCAAAAGGGAGAAATAATCAGAATAAGGCGTAATCATTGTCTTGATAATAATGACCATGAAAATGAAACTAGGCCTACCTTTAGTTCAGCACACTCAGTGTTGCATAAAGACATGCGAACATGCCATCATCCATTCTGGAGCCTACTTTTAAAAAGAGCGAGCTGTTTATTCTGGCTGAGTAGCAAACAGAACCAACCATGAAAACCTAAACTGGGAAAACACTCGGAAACCTTGAACACTGGGAATATGGAGACACAGGGGGTAGGTGAACAGACACTCTGACAAAGGACAGAGGAAAACAGAGACAATATATATAAGACAAGAAGTAACACAGACACCCTTTTCGGTGACAAAAAAGAGAAAATATCCAGTGAAAGGCAGTTCTCTTGGAAAAACTGCCTTATTGATGTCAACGGTCAGAGAAAAATGTCTGATAGGAAGGCAACCGTAGCTCATACAACCATTTGTTGCAACCAAAGAATGCAGAAGAGCGTTTTGGTCAGCTAAGAACAGGAAATTGAAGCTACAGTCCTCAAAATTTGACATGAGAAGATTGGATAAATGTTGCCTGGTCTGATGAGTCTTGATTTCTGCTCTGACATGCAGATGCTCGAGTCAGAATTTGGCATAAATAGCATGAAAGGATGGATCCATGCTGCCTCATGTCAGCTGTGCAGACTAGTGGTGGTGGTGTCACTGTGGGGGGGGGAGGGGGTTTCTTGCTGAAAACGTTACATAGTGTGTGTGTGTGTGTGTGTGTGTGTGTGTGTGTGTGTGTGTGTGTGTGTGAGAGAGAGAGAGAGAGAGAGAGCTTCAGAGAAGCTGAGGTTTATTCAAAGTGATTTGAAACAAACTGCAGCAATAAGGGCAAACTAGTGCACAGTTATGTTTACGTGAGCGTTATTTTGTATGCATTTGTACAGTTCCATAACTGTGAGAATACATTGATAGCATTTAACTCTAGTAACAGGCATTTGTACCAGTAAGCATGAAAAAGTAGGGAAAAGAACTAGTATGTAAGCACTGACTAGTACTGTAAAGTATATGTGTATATAGGGCAATCGTGGCTCAAGAGTTCACAGTTCATCCTGTAATTGGAAGGTTGCCAGATTGAGCCCCGCCTCCGACAGTCTCAGTCGTTGTGTCCCGGGGCAAGACACTTCACCCGTTGCCTACTGGTGGTGGTGAGAGGGCCCGGTGGTGCCAGTGTCCGGCAGCCTCGCCTCTGTCAGTGCGCCCCAGGGCAGCTGTGGCTACAATGTGGCTGCCATCACCAGTGTGTGAATGTGTGAATGACTGAATGTAGTGTAAAGCTCTTTGGGGTCCTTGGGGACTAAGTAAAGCGCTGTACAAATACAGGCCATTTACTGTGCGTGTGTTTATGCTCAAGTGTATGAATAAATTAGTCAGTTTTAAACAGTTGCAATTTAAACAGTAGAAGAGTGGCACTATATTTATATATTTATAAAGAATTTCAAACAACAATTAATTGATGGTCAAAGCAGGTTTATTTAATTAATATCCAGATTTCCAATTAGTTCCGAATTCATTCAGCAGCAAATCACATCACCAGTCACTTCAAGGCTGTATGTATTATTGTAAGGTAGACCCTACAATAATACATACAGAGAACCCAACAATCATATGACCCCCTATGAGCAAGCACTTTGGCGACAGTGGGAAGGAAAAACTCCCTTTTTACAGGAAGAAACCTCCGGCAGAACCAGGCTCAGGTCGGGGCGGCCATCTGCTGCGACCGGTTGGGGTGAGAGAAGGAAGACGTTTGTTGTAGGTCTGATTGAAGGACTGATGTGATGGTAAGTTTTCTGCTGCTCCGCTTTGAATATTGAGAGATTAGTTGATGGATTTCAAGCCAAATTGTGCCCAAGTTTAAGACCACATTCATTGGTTGTTTTTGTTGATGTTATTGTTTTGGGCTTTTTTTCCACAAGAATTTCCTGCTCCCCTAGAATTCTGGCCACCCAAACGATGATTGCTGCTGAGAGAGCACAAGGTTTTGTCCCCCTGTGTTATTCATGTCACTGCAGGGGGTTCTCCTTGAGAGGCCAGGGTCGAAAAAGGGATGCTTCAGTACCTCCGAGGGTGTTATGCGCTGATTTGCATCCAAGGCCAACATTTCTTTGATTAGCCTTACAAATAATGTTTGGCCATTTTCCGGTCCTCGCCTAACCTTCAGCAGTTGTTCGAGGTCATCGAGACACTTAAGTTTTATATATCGAGTTTCCTTGGATCGATAATCTGTCTCGTATTGAAATTGTTCTGGGGTCTTAAATGTCCAGCGCTGTTTGTTGTAGTTTTCCTCGATGAAGTAGCAGTCAGTGTACAAGCCAGACTCTAGAAGATGATCTGGTAGCTGACCCTGGGTTTCAATTATGAATTTCAAAACATCATAATCGTCTTCCCCAGGATAGAGAGGCACCCCTGTAGCAAGCTCCACAGCTACCAGCCCCAGAGACCACATGTCAATTGCTTCATCATATGGAATGCCAAGCATAATCTCAGGTGCACAATAACCAATTGTCCCCACACAGTCACCAGGAATCACTGCAGAGGTGTTACATGCGATGCCAAAGTCTATAAGTTTGACTTTGACTTGAGACTCACTGCGGTTCACAACCATGATGTTTCCAGGTTTGAGGTCAGCATGCACTATTCCCACAGAACCCAGGTGGAATAGAGCATTTGCGAGCTGATGCAAAATTGGCCTGAGTTCTCTCATTGGGAGACCTTGGTTATTCCGGTCCCCAATGTAGTCCCACAGGCTTTGGTCGAGGAGGTTCGAAATTCAAGCAAATGCGCTCTCCATCGAGGAAATAGCCGTCCATTCGACAATGTTGCACCTGTCTGGATCCAAGCGTCGTAGCTGCTCCAGGATGAAAATTTCCAGTTTTGCCTGGAGCAGAATTTCAGGGTCGCTCTTGTTGACTTTAATAGCAACAGTTTGGTTCTTTTTTGTATCGCGACATTTCGTTACAACACCAAAGCTTCCTTCTCCAAGGAAAGCCTCCACCACGTGGTGATCTCCCAAAATGGTCCCTTTAGATATTCCAAGCTCATCTGAGCCGAAGGATGGGTTGGCTGACATGGTGTAATGTGTCTGTTTACGCTGTGAATTGGTGAGAAACAAAACTGAACTTGTTTTGGTTTCTCTCGTAAATTGCTCTCAAAACTTCTCGACAGGGTTTTAGTTGCTGCAGGTCAACGTCCGTTAAGCATAAAGTAACAGGTGAGCGCTCCTATTTATAGGTTTTGGGATCAAAGCAAAGTTATGACGTCAGAAAGGATCAAAGCAAAGTTACCACGTCACAAGCGATCGAAGCGATTCTAATATGTGCGCATGCGCACACGAGCTTGCTTGTGTAATATTGTTCACACTAGACTTGACCCTAATCAATTTAATATCAGTCAATCAAAGAAAATGTTAGTTTTGGAAAATTTAAAAAATTTTTGCATACCACGTCAAGCTTTTCTTTATATAGTCATGTCGTAGATTTCGGAGCAAACAAGAAATTGAATTGGATTTTAATATTGCAGTGCTTGGATTTCGGATTTGGTGTTTAAAACTTCTTGAAACTGTAACCGTATTTCATTCACCACAAATAACTATCTGATTGAATAGTTTTCTTATCAGATAGAGAAATAAAACGAGTCGCAAAGTCTAAAAAGCAAACATTCTTCTCTGCCTGGGCTGTACCTCTGCACGTTAGTCTGTTCAGTGTGTGACCCCCACCCCCTCCCTGATCAGTCGGGGGTGAGTGCGCTAATGTGCCTGGAGGCCGTTTTAATGAGTGTTTGCTGGAAAAGGAAAAATACAAGAAGGATTTGTACGTTTTCAAACCGGGGGAGTTGCGTAAGTACTAGTAAATAATTTTCTCGAGTGTGTACGTTACACATGTTATTTGTTTAAAATTGGTATTATTATTTTGCTAGCTAGCAAACTCGCGGGATAAAGGATTGAAGTGCACTCAGTGCGATACAATACGGTGGCGCTATTCTAACAGTTAGTTATTGCAGGGTAACTTGTAGAATATGCTGTGAATTGAACCAAGATTACACAGCAGTAGCAGTAATACGAGTTACTTCCCTCAAGTGAAAGCGTTAAACGTTAGCCCGATGCTTAACTAGCCAACGTCAGGCTTTCTGATTGAAGGCTAAAAGCGACGTGTCACCAAGTAAACAGAATATTGATGATATTTTTGTGTATTGCTGCAGCCTTTTCAAGTATTAACCTGGTGTCTTTGGGAACAGCTTAGGGGGAAATGACGGTAATATGACTGAACCATATGGGAAGAAAGAATAGGCACTTTTTTTGTGCTAGCGAAGTTTTTCCTCGCTTTCATTCAAAATCTGTTATCATTAAACAATTGAAACATAATGGCTTCAAGCTGACATTGAGGCCTGTGGGCACTATCAGCCACTGAGACAGTAGACAAGTGACTATTTCAACACTTTAAGGCTGCCTGTTTATTTAAGGGAGATGAACAGTACTTATAACTGTAACATAATAATATCAATGATGATAGATTAAATAAATGGGTTTTTGAAAGACGCTTGTGCATTTTTAAAGTCTAAAGTGTTGAATTGATCTGAGTATGTCATCTGTTCAAAGCCTCTCCCAGTCAGTGCTGTTCTCTATGCCTGTCTTACTCTACATGATGTTATTAGCACAAACACTTTAAAGGTGATAATTAGGTCTACAACAATAACACAGACTGCAATGTAGTTAAGCGTCTTACAGTTAGTTTTGAATGAATGAACTTAAAAAACAACACAAGACATCAGGCAACGTCTATGTGCAACTGACTGCACTCAGACCAAAGGGGGCTGAATAATTACGCACACCCCACTTTGCAGTTATTTATTTGTAAAAAATGTTTGGAATCATGTATGATTTTCGTTGCACTTCTCACGTGTGCACCACTTTGTGTTGGTCTTTCACCTGGAATTTCAATAAAATTGATTCATGTTTGTGGCTGTAATGTGACAAAATGGGGAAAAGTTCAAGGGGGCCGAATACTTTTGCAAGCCACTGTATGAATTCTGGTTGTGTTTACTGACCTTGAAACGATTTTATGTACACGGCGCTCGAAAATCTGTCAAATGTTTCAGTACGACTTTGCTAAGCTACGAAGCCGCACCGCTTGATGGATTGCAGGAGCATTACGGCTATCGTAGGCAGGGAGCCTCGCGGAGTGATACGTACTGTCCTTCAACATAATATTACTGTATTGTGTGTTTGTTTAACCTCTTTTTAAGTTTTGTGGATATTATACATGGTTGTGCTGAGGATATGTCGGCCAGTTCCACTGGAAACGCCTTTTGGTTAAACTGTCAGCCAGGAATTTGCATTTGCACTGTTACATTTTTATATAACTTAATGCACATGAAACAGCTGCTTATTTAAGTGTAAATACATTGATGGGTTTTTTTGCACAAAATGAAGTGGAGTTGTAAAGTATTTGTCTCGTGTCAGTTATATCGTTATCGCACATTTTCAAATGTATATCGTGATGAATATTTTGGCCATATCGCCATGCTCTACTTCTACAACACGCCTTGTGTAGATGAGTTAGTGAGGCAAACTGACCAGCTGTCTTATTGTGTCTGTTGAGTGTTTGGTTTGTGAACGGCCTCCTTTAATGCACGAGGGTGTGACCATCCAACATCCTTGTATCTGTCCACTGTCAGCCATCACTTTGTGCAAATCTGGCCAAGTCTTCTAAGTGTGCGTGTTTTTTTTGTTTTTTGTTTTTTTCCTTCTGACCAGATGCAGCTTTCTGCAACATCACTTTAATGTCCTTATACTGATCACCACACTGTGTAGTGCGCTTAAAACAGCAATTCATTTCACTTGCTCCTTCGTAGTGACAGGTTACAAAACGTCATTAGATGCTGCGTGCCGTACAGAATAGACTTTGGTTAGCAACAACTCTCTGAGGCCTTACTGTGAAACACAACGCTGTCTTATCTGGTTACTTCAAGGCTTAATGGGATTCACTGCGGTTCAGCTCAGTGTGACTTCATGTGTCTGAAAGCATCAGCAGGTGAAAGATGCACCAACATTATCTCCTGGCTTTAGTTCACAGGACTGTCAGCAGTTGTTCCTGCAGTCTGATCTCAGAAAGCTAAGCAGGGTTCGGGCCTGGTCAGTACTTTGGATGGGAGACTGCCTGGGAATACCAGGTGCTGTTAAGCTTTACAACACAAACTGCAGAGGGCGCTGCTGCTCACAGTCACAGGAGAAAACAGCATCAGGAAAAAAACGTTATGACAACACTGCACTAAAAAGGAATGTGTTAGAGTTTGTGTGTAAAAAAAAAAAAAAAAAATACAAATCACCTTACTTTATCCAACTTGTTCTGGAGACCACACAATTCAGCTAATCCAAAATGCTGCAGCAAGAGTCCTGACAGGAGACTAGAAAGAGAGAGCAGATTTCTCCTGGTTTGGCTTCCCTTCATTGGCTTCCGGTTAATCCAGAAATAGAATTCAAAATCCTGCGTGCCTCACGATACAAGGTCTTAAATAATCAGGCCCCAATCTTATTTAATGACCTTGTGAGTACGCATATCACCCTATTAGAGCAACTTCGCTCTGCGCTCTGCAGGCCTACTTGTTGTTCTAGAGTATTTAAAAGGTAGAATGGGAGGCAAGATGCCTTTCAGTTTTTCAGGCCCCTCTTCTGTGAAACCAGCTTCCAGTTTGGAATTCGGGAGACAGACACTATTTCTACTTTTAAGATTAGGCTTAAAACTTTCCTTTTTGCTAAAGCATATAGTTGGGGCTGGACCAGGTGACCCTGAATCCTCCCTTAGTTATGCTGCAATAGATGTAGGTTGCCGGGGATTCCCATGATGCATTGAGTTTTTCCTTTCCAGTCACCTTTCTCACTCACTATGTGTTAACAGACCTCTCTGCATTGAATCATATCTGTTATTTACCTCTGTCTCTCTTCCACAGCATGTCTTTATCCTGTCTTCCTTCTCTCACCCCATACCGGTCGCAGCAGATGGCCCTCGCCCCTCCTGAGCCTGGGTTCTGCCGGAGGTTTCTTCCTGTTAAAAGGGACTTTCCTTCCCAATGTTGCCAAAGTGCTTGCTCATAGGGGTCATATGATTGTTGGGTTTTTCTCTGTATCTATGAAGCACCTTGAGGCGACTTTTGTTGTGATTGGCGCTAAATAAATAAAATTGAATTGTTTTCCTTACCCCTTGTGTCAAAGTGGCTCGGACTGAATTCATTTACCATTTGTCATTTGTGTTCTGTTATCTTATAGTCATCATAATGCTTTAATGTAAACACAGCACATGTAACCTTGCCTCTGCATACTATCCCGGGTCTGTTTGTGGTAGCATTGGTTATATTCATTACAGCAGCGCAACTGTTCTTAAAGCTAAATGTCACTTTCATCATTAGTTGATTGGAATCTTTCATTTGGTTATACTTATCATTGTGTGTTCCTTTGAGCAGGTCCTATGTGTAAAACAGGTATGTGGGAGGGGGCCGCCCTAGTACTTCCTGATTATATAGGATATGATGTCATTGATCATGTCAATTGGGTATAACCAATGAAGGGGTGTTTCTTGTGTTGTAAATTGTTTATTTCTATAAAATAACCTCATGAGTCAGATTTTGTTCAGAGATTGACTTTTCAAACCGTTTAGTTGGGTGAATGAGTTTGTTAAGTGCAAAAATGATTTTATTCCCGTTTCTTTGCCTAGACTGTGTTATTTAGTCTACCCTGTTTTCCCAATGGTAGAGGTTAATGAGGTTCAGATGTGAGTGAATTCTATATAAAGCAGGGGAGATTTTGACTGCCGAGTTCTTCTGTTTTGTGAAACAATGGTGAAAGGTGATGCGAGAAAATAAAGCACAATTAAAAGAAGCTTGAACAGTCTGCAGATGCTGTCTTCCTATCACTTTCCTTGCTGTCTATGTTGTGCTACCTCACACCCCTCCAAGATCAAATGTACAAATCTAGCTAAGGTCACTCATTTCATTTTTCAAGCTTCCATGTTAGCTTGAATTATTTGTCGAGCAGAAGGCAACTTTAAAATCCTTCTCTATCTCCTTCCATATTCACCTACTGTGCTAATATTCACTCCTGTTTTATCCAGATGCTGTCATCTCTTTTCTTAACGTTTTTGCTTCTTTGGTGGAGAGAACCCCTTCTCAGATGATAAAGGTATGACCAAATATATCTTGAGTCTGAAGGAATAGGTGCAAATTTAAATTTGTCTCCACAGTTAAAGGGATGCTTACGAATTCTCTCCTCCACCTTTGGCCCACTACAGCACACATGTGGTTGGTCTCTGATAAAGGTTATTATAGATGATTATTGTGTTAACATCTATAATTTTGCCATATTTTGTTGTAGTGTTGATGTTTTCTGAACTTAAAAAGAAATAATGAAACAATTTCTTAATTAACTTTATTAAAGATTTTTATCATTAATTTTTATGTTTGTTTTCTGTTAATGCTGCATATACTTACATATTTCCCACATATGTATAAATGCAATAAAGGTTCATTTCAAGTCTAAATCATCAGCATCAAATAATACAACGAATGATTCAGAGGCAGGAAATTGATTTAAAGTTTACAGTTTGTTTACAGTAAACAAGTAAATAGTGGCATCTAATCATAATCACACTGAAGCTGCAATTGGTAAGTGCAACAAAAATGTTATATGGAGTATACAAGGTGTGCGGTTCATTGAGTAACTACATCAGCTTTCTCAGACCCTCGGGAGGCCCGTCACTCTTGGTGTTCCAGATGCTCAATAAAAAACATTTCTTACACATTTTACAATAACAGAATAAATGATTTAAATAAACAAGTGAATAATAAATAAATAAATAAATAAATGATAGAAAGTTGGTCCACTGTTGGTAAATTAGGAATGTTGTGTATGTTAGGTACTTTTAAGAAGGAACAGAGGGCATTACTGTAAATACTCCATAATCAATAAAGCCCACAGTAATGCGTGACAACTTGTGGTTGTGAAGCTACAGTTCACATTATTACTCACATTATATAAGGAGTGATCTACAATGCCAGAAAGACAAAAGCACAAGATGGATTGTGGACGTACAAGAAACAACTGCAAGATGATATGAACGCAAAAGGTAGTCTATTGATTATTAAGACAATGCTATAAAATTAATGAACACGTGGCAATTTTGTGTTGTTTAGTAAAAATTTTTAGATACTTCCTGTTGGCAGCATTATCTACGCTTTTTTGCATCAGTTTTAGCAGAAAAATTGGTATTGAAGGGCGGATCTGTCAAGATCGGCTGATCTTGCCATCCCTAATTATGACGAACCCTTCTATCTTGATGTTTCAGAAACACACGGGATAGTTAATGGGGTGTTGTTTCAGAAAAAAGGGGGAGGGAGAGATGTACTTATGTACGTCAGCGTCAGACTGAATCCATTAGAGACAAGGCACCCGAGATGCACACAGCATGCCATTGGGGTGTCAAAGATTATACAAAAGACGGCACATATAGTGAGGGACCATCCGTTGAAGGTGCTGACCACCCACAGTGTGGTGGCATATGTTAACTCACAAGCCTTCACTATGACACCACTCACACAACAGAGGGTGTGTAAAGTTTTAGATGCTCCCAACTTGACCTTCACACATGAAGGGATTAACATGGCAGATTTAATGGGGTCAGGAGAACCCCATGACTGCGCGAAGAGAGCTGAAGTTGATGAAAAAATAAGAGAAGACCTGAAAGCAGAACCTCTGACGGGAGCTGAAGATTGGTTCACGGATGGATGCTGCTACAGAGATGAGGAAGGATTGAAAGCAGGCTACGCGGTAGTTTGCAGAAATGGGGCTGAGTTTGAAGTGAAGGAGGCTGGAAGACTTGAAGGGCAGCAGTCAGCCCAAAGAGCAGAAGTAATTGCTCTAAGTCGAGCTCTAAGACTTGCAAAAGGAAAAAGAGTCAACATTTACACGGATTCAGCTCATGCCTTTGAAGCAGCTCATGTGGAGCTGGCCCAATGGAGAAGAGCAGGATTCAGGACAGCAGATAATGCACCAATCTGCCACAAGAAGGAAATGGAGGAACTTGAGCAGGCCTTGGGAGATCCAGAGGAGGTGAGTATCATAAAGTGTAAAGGTCACTCCTCGGGGACTGGCATGGTGGCCAGAGGAAATCAGGAAGCCGATCGAGCTGCAAAAGAGGCAGCGGGCTATAAAGCATTACGGCAGATGGTACAAATAACCGTGGAGGAAGAACTAGGAGTCAACATGTTACAGGAAGCCAGGAAGGCCCAAGAGGAGGCGGCCCCGGAGGAAAAGGGGGTCTGGAAGAGTCGAGGAGCCTGGGAAGAAGGAGGTCTCTGGCGAGGACCTGACGGACAACCAGTGTTGACAGCCAACTTGGCAAAACAGAAGATTGCCGAAGCGCACGGGCTTGGCCATGTAGGTGTGGCCCAGATGGGGAGACATCTGTGCCATTGGTGGCATCCCTTTTTGAAGGATATGATCAAGGAGAAAGCTAGGACGTGCCTGATCTGTGGGAGGCACAATCCAAAGCCAGTGATTAAACCAGAGGCAGGTAAGTTCCCCATTCCAGAAAAACCAGGGGAAGAGATTGTCATTGATTTCACTGACATGATAGATGTGGGACCAGGAGGAGTTCGATATCTACTGGTAAGTGTAGATGCTCTGACGGGATGGCCCGAAGCGTGGCCAACCAAGAGGGAGGATGCAAAAAGTGTGATTAAGTGTTTGATCAATCATTACATCCCCCAGCATGGTTTTCCTAAGAGAATTAGGTCAGACAATGGGACTCATTTCAAAAACAAAGATTTGGCAGAGGTAGAACAGAAGCTGGGGTTGCAACATAGATTTGGCACTGTATATCATCCCCAGTCGCAGGGGAAAGTAGAAAGAATGAATCTAAACCTGAAGAATAAAATTGCTAAAATTTCTGCTCAGACGGGGCTAAATTGGGTGGCAGCCCTGCCAATTGCATTGATGATAATAAGATGTTGTGTTAATCAATCCACAGGTTTCACACCATATGAGCTGTTGACAGGACGACAGTTTCCAGGTCCTTGGACAACAGTCCCGGCGGAAGAAAGTATAAAAAGTAACAGAAAACATATTGAATGTTGGAAAGAATTAAAAGCTCTTGTGTCTAGTTTCACACAACAGGTTGGAGAGGGGGTGAAAGCGGAGGACAGGTCCGTCCCCGACGCCAAGGCGGTGTGGCTGAAGGTCATTAAGCGAAAGTGGAGAGATCCAAGGTGGACCGGACCATTCGAAGTAACGGCCCGAACCACCAGTGCGGTCCGTCTGAAGGGGAAAGGTGAGACCTGGTTTCATTGGTCTCAGTGTGCAGTCGCGGACGAGAGCTTGCTGGAGATAAGCTCCACCCCAACCAACACAGGGGGGAACATAGAGGCAGAATAATCCTCTCCCCCTGTGCACCGGTCCTCCCCAGTAGTCCACCTGGTGGAGGCGAAGAAAGAAGAGGAGCCAAGCAGTAATTCATTCCAGGCTCCTAATTAGGCTAGGGCTCTAGTCTAAAGTAATTGATAGTTTAAAGGAATCGTAATAGTTCTGTACGTTAATCGCATACTTTTATACTCATAACTTTATACTCTTATCACGAAGTTTAAAGTAAAAGTAAAAAGAGCCTGGGAACACTGATCATGAAATTGTGGGAAAATTGGAAAATAACGGGGATGTTGGGGTTAGTAAGTGTTATTTTATCTAAATCTTCAGTGCACGGTTGCAGGGATCAGCTGACACACATCGCTGGTACAGGCTGGTTAGTTATTTAATGGTTTCGGCTTAGTTTATTTTATCTAAATCTTCAGTGCACGGTTGCAGGGATCAGCTGACACACATCGCTGGCACAGGCTGGTTAGTTATTTAATGGTTTCGGCTTAGTTTATTTTATCTAAAACTTAGTGCACGCTCGCAGGGATCAGCTGACACAGATCGCTGGTTAGTTATTTAATGGTTTCAGCTTAGTTTATCTAAAACTTCAGTGCACGGTCGCAGGGATCAGCTGACACAGATCGCTGGTACAGGCTGGTTAGTTATTTAATGGTTTCAGCTTAGTTTATCTAAAACTTCAGTCCACGTTCGCAGGGATCAGCTGACACAGATCGCTGGCACAGACTGGTTAGTTATTTAATGGTTTCAGCTTAGTTTATTTGATCTTAAACTTCAGTCCACGTTCTTAGGGATCAGCCGACACAGATCGCTGGTACAGGCTGGTTAGTTATTTAATGGTTTCAGCTTAGTTCATCTAAAACTTCAGTGCACGGTCGCAGGGATCAGTTGACACAGATCGCTGGCACAGGCTGGTTAGTTATTTAATGGTTGATGTGTAATGTAAAGTGTAATGGAACACTGATCAACTATAAACCTAATGAGGTAGTGTTTTGTGCATCAGAGGTCTCAGACTGGAACTACAGCTTTGATGACCGATACTGGGTACACCTGAATGCAACCAATGACAAGGGAAAATCTTTCAACGTCAGGAGGGAACCAGGAATACAACATCCAATGTGTTTCACCTTCGCATACGGCAACAGAAAGCTGGGGATGAACCAAAACTGCTCCCAGACTTTCCGAATGCCGCAGGACAGAAAGGCACGGATAAGCTTCCTGAATGGCACATATTGGGTGCATGGTACAGCTTGGGCATGTGGCTCAAAGACATACTTCACCATCCCACCCAACAGCACCGGACTTTGCGCCCCAATTTTAGTGTCAGACCACACATTCAGAATATTCCATCAGGACCAACCAAGACGCAACAGGAGCACTGATGACGTGCAACCTCATGATCCAATCTGGGGCAGTGATGTACCAGCGGAGTTCAAGTTGTGGACCACCGGACAGAAAGTCCTGCACTCACTTTTCCCATGGATCGGAAATGGAAAAAACATGCTAAGAATCGAGACTCTTGACTACAGATTTGGACTTTTCCTGAACAGCTCAACAAGGATAAACAAGGCTCAGAATGAGGAAATCGACGCGATCAGAATAGTGGTCATGCAACACAGAGTCGCCCTGGACATGATTCTCGCTGAGAGAGGGGGCCTCTGTGTCTTATTCAACACCACTTGCTGCACCTATATTCCAGATAACGTGCATTCCTTGACCATGACCACTGCCCTGGAGAAGTTACGACAACTGAGTAATGCACAGCAACAAGACTATGTCATGAACACAGAGGACTGGCTGACCTGGCTACTGAGCGGCAGCTGGAAGACCCTCGTGATCAAAGGACTTGTCTTAATAGGAGTTCTTCTTTTATTGCTTTGCATGTTCTCAACATGCATTCTACCCTGTATCAGATCAATGATTGGCAAGATGGTACAGGCCACAGTAATCACCTATGTTGGACTGCCACAAGAAGATGAACTGGACGAAGAGGATTTAGTATAGGAACACACACACTCACACATACTGAATGATGCTACAATTGAAAATGTTATAAGCAAGTGATTGTTAGCTGATAATAAAGTATGATTGAAGTGGTGAAATATGGTAACAACAGGGAGGGATGTTAGGGAGTTTTTATTTTTTAATTACTTATGCTTCAAAAGATATGTTACACATATTTCACCAGACACAGTTTTCTGTTGAAACAGGAAGCTGACCCTGTGAACCTATGACATTTAACGCAAGAGATCAGTACAGAAATACACATCTGCAGAAGTTGACTCGCAGTATATTATTCTTAGAAATTGACTTGCAACACACATACTTTGTGACACACACACAAACACACACACACACACAGACAGCATTAGGACCTGCATAACAGGAAATGTGATTATATTTGCATATTGACGATGTAACCTATAAAAATAAACGAATACTGCAGTTCGTGGTGATTGCTCTCTGAGTAGTTCACCCGTGCAGCACGTTAATTATCTCAAGTGTCTCAGTGTTGATTATTCACCTGACTGTTTGTTAACTATAAATCTCTGACAAAGCCGAAACCATTAAATAACTAACCAGCCTGTGCCAGCTATCTGTGTCAGCTGATCTTTGCGACCGTGCACTGAAGTTTTAGATCAAACAAACTAAGCTGAAACCATTAAAAAACTAACAAGCAATCTGTGTCAGGAACCTTGGTTCATTCCGGAACTCTCAACATTCCGGAACCTTGGTGCATTCCGGAACTATGAACATTCCGGAACCTTGGTGCATTCCGGAACTCTGAACATTCTGGAATTCCGAACATTCCGGAACAACCGGAACGGATTGTTCGGAATTCCGGAATGCACCAGGGATCCGGAATGTTCAGAATTCTGGAATGCACCAGGGTTCCGGAATGCACCAAGGTTCCGGAATGGTCGGAATTCCAGAATGTTCAGAGTTCCAGAATGCACCAAGGTTCCGGAATGCACCAAGGTTCCGGAATGGTCGGAATTCCAGAATGTTCAGAGTTCCGGAATGCACCAGGGTTCCGGAATGTTCAGAGTTCCGGAATGCACCAAGGTTCCGGAATGTTCAGAGTTCCGGAATGCACCAAGGTTCCGGAATGCACCAAGGTTCCGGAATGTTCGGAATTCCGGAATGTTCGGAGTTCCGGAATGCACCAAGGTTCCGGAATGCACCAAGGTTCCGGAATGTTCAGAGTTCCGGAATGCACCAAGGTTCCGGAATGCACCAGGGTTCCGGAATGTTCAGAATTCCGGAATGCACAAAGGTTCCGGAATGTTCGGAATTCCAGAATGTTCAGAGTTCCGGAATGCACCAAGGTTCCGGAATGCACCAAGGTTCCGGAATGTTCGGAATTCCGGAATGCACCAAGGTTCCGGAATGCACCAAGGTTCCGGAATGTTCGGAATTCCGGAATGTTGAGAGTTCCGGAATGCACCAAGGTTCCGGAATGCACCAAGGTTCCGGAATGTTCAGAGTTCCGGAATGCACCAAGGTTCCGGAATGCACCAGGGTTCCGGAATGTTCAGAATTCCGGAATGCACCAGGGTTCCGGAATGTTCGGAATTCCGGAATGCACCAAGGTTCCGGAATGTTCAGAGTTCCGGAATGCACCAAGGTTCCGGAATGTTCAGAGTTCCGGAATGCACCAAGGTTCCGGAATGCACCAAGGTTCCGGAATGTTCAGAGTTCCGGAATGCACCAAGGTTCCGGAATGCACCAAGGTTCCGGAATGCACCAAGGTTCCGGAATGTTCGGAATTCCGGAATGTTCGGAGTTCCGGAATGCACCAGGGTTCCGGAATGTTCGGAGTTCCGGAATGCACCAAGGTTCCGGAATGTTCGGAATTCCGGAATGTTCAGGGTTCCGGAATGCACCAGGGTTCCGGAATGTTCAGATTTCCGGAATGCACCAAGGTTCCGGAATGCACCAAGGTTCCGGAATGTTCAGAATTCCGGAATGCACCAAGGTTCCGGAATGTTTGGAATTCCGGAATGCACCAGGGTTCCGGAATGCACCAAGGTTCCGGAATGCACCAGGGTTCCGGAATGTTCAGAATTCCGGAATGCACCAGGGTTCCGGAATGCACCAAGGTTCCGGAATGTTCGGAATTCCGGAATGTTCAGAGTTCCGGAATGTTCAGAGTTCCGGAATGCACCAAGGTTCCGGAATGTTCAGAATTCCGGAATGCACTAGGGTTCTGGAATGTTCAGAATTCCGGAATGCACCAAGGTTCCGGAATGCACCAAGGTTTCCGGAATGTTCAGAGTTCCGGAATGCACCAAGGTTCCGGAATGTTTGGAATTCCGGAATGCACCAGGGTTCCGGAATGCACCAAGGTTCCGGAATGCACCAAGGTTCCGGAATGTTCGGAATTCCGGAATGTTCGGAATTCCGGAATGCACCAAGGTTCCGGAATGTTCGGAATTCCGGAATGCACCAAGGTTCCGGAATGTTCGGAATTCCGGAATGTTCGGAATTCCGGAATGCACCAAGGTTCCGGAATGTTCGGAATTCCTGAATGTTAGGAATTCCGGAATGTTCAGAGTTCCGGAATGCACCAAGGTTCCGGAATGTTCAGAGTTCCGGAATGCACCAAGGTTCAGGAATGTTCAGAGTTTAGAGTTTAAATCAGAGTTTGTTTGTTTTTTTGTTGTTTTTTTTTATTTAATGAGTGCTGAAAGTTAAGCAACAGCTGTGACAACGAGAGAAGATGGAGCCAATTAGAAACAACTGTGAAAATGTACAATATGTAAGCTAAGAAAGCAAAGTGTAGCAATGTTGCCATCATTTTTGTTATTGTGGTATTTTTTTCAACATTCACTGAAAATCACTTCTCTCATATTTCCTCTTTATTATTTTCATCACTGTTTAAGAAACGTAACAAAGTCTTATAAAGCATCTAAACCAGCATCATGAAGTGATGTTTAAAGATCGCAGCAAGCTTACAGCATCTCTCAACTCAAGAGCAACATTCAAAGTGCACAGGCTGAAGGAAATTATTGATTTTATCACATGCAATTACAATACGCCTTTTCATCTGCATCTGTTTGTATGTACAATGTGTATCGGTTGTTTGTCCCAGCAGTTTACAATACAGAATGTGCATGTCTGTGGGGCTTTCATAAAGATTTCTATTTGCATCGATACGATTGCTTGGATCACAAATTGTTCTAACTTGATTAAAGTCACCAATGATGAAGGTATTCTCGCGCTTACAGTTACCATTATTATCTCTGATGTTCCTGCTTGCTATCAGATCATCACATCCCCCTTGTGGGATCATGTTGATGATATGCTGGTTTTCGAATTTCCGAACACGTCCGTTAGTCATGCAGAGCACAGTGCCAGAGAGCGTCACCAGCAGGAAAATGGAAGTCTTCATTGTATTTCTATAGCAAAAAAGTAAACAGAGAGAATATATAAATCAGTATTATTTCATTTCATTTATTAACTTGTTTATTTTTGTTTCCTAAATGTTAATCGTGCTTAACTATTAGATAGATAGGAAACTCTCTGAAAAGTTATATTGTTTGCAGTGAGTTTATGTATTTGCCAGAGGAAAGATCAGCATCTGCATATCTGACCACTTTGAATCAATTTCTATCTAAACAGAAATCAGTTCAGCTTGCACTATGTCAGTTGTGCAAGAAAATATGTCAAATATCCATACTGTAAAAGTTCACAAAATCAAGATCAAGTCATGTAATGCTCTCCATATGTGGTAAATTATGAAGTCTTCAGTATATGAGGATATTGATATCCGTATAACTGGAGTTATTATAGATTTTCATACATGACATTTCTGAAAAAGGCGAGGGTGTCAGGGTCCCTGTGTCTACCCGGTCATGTGTTTTTTTTTTTTTTTGATTTTGTCCCCGCTCTCTCCCTCCCTCCTTCTCTCACTGCCTGGGCGGAGCTCATCTGTGGGCTCCTGCCCTTGGCCCACGCACCTGTGGCTCATCACCCAACAGTGTTCCAGTCCCCTTATAAGATGGCAGCCCTGTATTTCTCGTCGCTGGACCGTTGCCGACTCTCGTCAGTGTTAACCCCAGCTCAGTTCATTCTCGTGTTTCCCTAGCGATCTTCTTACAGTAACCTTTTGCATCTCTGTGAATAGATTTCCCTGGACCTGCCCCTGTGTTACCTGAGTGATCAAGTGTGTGAGGATTGGAGCGAGCTTTTGTGTTTCTTGTGGAGTGTGAAGAGGAGCGTGGAGCGTGGATGGAGTGAGGACTTTGGAGCATGTGTGTGGACTGCAAGTGTCTTTCCTCCTCCTGTTCGTGTGTGGATTCCCCACTGTGTAAATAGATGTCCTGGTGCTTCTGTAAATAAAAAACCTTTATTGTTCCCTACTCAGAGCCTACGCGTGAGTCCGTTCAGTCCCGTTGTGACAGAGGGTAAGGACGTAAATCGACTGGTAAAGACGGACTGGTAAAGAGTCTGCAGCCGCAGCACCAATCCATCTGTCGATCTCCTGTTCCCTTCGCCGATCACTCGTGAACAAGACTGTGAGTTTTGTAACTTAATAAAAGCAGTAATTTGTTTGCCAGAGTGCCCCTTCCACGTCACACCCTGTTCTTTCCTTCTTGTCTTATATGGAAATTCACTTTGTGTAGCTTTTTGGGAAATTGTTAAACTTCAGGACGATTCTGAACATGCCCCATCGTTTAGCCAGCTCTTTGGAGCTGAGCAGGTTCAGGCCTGTTGTTGTAATTTTTATAAAACGATCTCATTTAAACGAATAATCCAGCTGAAGCTTCAGGCAGCCGTCAGACAGTGAAACACTGCCATCTGCTGGACTCAAATAACACAGACGCTGCTTTGACGGGTGAGGGAATTTCAACAAGTCTGCAACGACTCAAGCATCAAACTACAGAACTATTGTAGCGGACATGGAGCTCTAATGGCTTCATTAACGCAGGTCAGAAAGGATCAAACATATCAATAAATTGTGAAATACAAAAATTACTGTTTCACTGCACACACAAACCTTCTCTTATTAGCACAACACTGCCCAGACCTCAGAGTGTATTCCTTATAGACTATTAAACCTTAGCATGTTATTTTAATGTCTTACAGGTGAAACAGCCAAAAAGTGAAGTTAACTGTAATTTAAAATATTCAGCTACAAAATGCTTTTAGCAAATAGTTTTTTATGACTGCGCTAAAATTCAATACTAGATTTTTGCTGGTCTGATTAAAAGGTTAAATGTAGAAGTTTTGGGATCATATATTAATACTTCCAAAACAATAAAGTTGTTGTAGAGAATCTATGTTCATTATTGTTGCTCATCATGGAAAGACAAAGACATCAGACTCTGCTGAAAAATTTTACACCCTCCTACTCTCTGCACACAGCGGTCTGAGGGATCTTCCAGGATCTAGGATTTTATTTATTTTGTTCTTTTTTGGTCTTACTGGTTAGTAGGTTGTGATTTTCTACCTGTTGATCTCACATTTGGAACATGATTTGCTCTGGAGCAGATTAGGTTCAAAGCATGAGTTGACCTGGCATTATGTCTTGGATTACAAAAAAATCCCACATTAAACCTTGAAGTTAACCAGGTAAGACAGCGTTGTGTTTCACAGTAAAGGCCTCAGAGAGTTGTTGCTAACCAAAGTCTATCTTGTACGGCCACGCAGCATCTAACGACGTTTTGTAACCTGCCACTACGAAGGAGCAGTGAAATGATTGCTGTTTTAGCGCACATACACAGTGTGGTGATCAGTATAAGGACATTAAAGTGATGTTGCAGAAAGCTGCATCTGGTCAGAAGGAAAAAAAAAAAAAAAAAAAAAAAAAAAAAAAAAAAAAAACACGCACACTTGGAAGACTTGGCCAGATTCGCACAAAATGAATGGCTGACAGTGGACAGATACAAGGATGTGGATGGTCACACCCTCGTGCATTAAAGAGGCCGTTCACAAAACCAAACACTCAACAGACACAATAAGACAGCTGGTCAGTTTGCCTCACTAACTCATCTACACAAGGCGTGTTGTAGAAGCAGAGCAGGGCGATATGGCCAAAAATGTTCATCACGATATACATTTGAAAATGTGCGATAACGATATAACTGACACGACACAAAATACTTTACAACTCCACTTCATTTGTGCAAAAAAACCCCATCAATGTATTTTCACTTAAATAAGCAGCTGTTTCATGTGCATTAAAGTTATATAAAAATGTAACAGTGCAAATGCAAATTCCTGGCTGACAGTTTAACCAAAAGGCGTTTCCAGTGGAAACTGGCCGACATATCCTCAGCACAACCATGTATAATATCCACAAAACTTAAAAAGAGGTTAAACAAACACACAATACAGTAATATTATGTTGAAGCACAGTAATAATAATAATGGATTGGATTTATATAGCGCTTTTCAAGGCACCCAAAGCGCTTTACAATACCACTATTCATTCACTCTCACATTCACACACTGGTGGAGGCAAGCTACGGTTGTAGCCACAGCTGCCCTGGGGCAGACTGACAGAAGCGAGGCTGCCATATCATGCCATCCGGCCCCTCTGGCCAACACCAGTAGGCAAGTAGGGTAAAGTGTCTTGCCCAAGGACACAACAACCAGGACAGAGAGCCCAGGGATCGAACCGGCGACCTTCCGGTTACAGATGCGATTTCCAACCCCCTGAGCCACGGTCGCCTGTACGTATCATTCCGCGAGGCTCCTGCCTACGATAGCCATAATGCTCCAACAATCCATCAAGCGGTGTGGCTTCGTAGCTTAGCAAAGTCGTAATAAAACATTTGACAGATTTTCGAGCGCCGTGTACATAAAATCATTTCGAGGTACCTGAAAGTCATGTCAAAAAAAAAAAATCAGCAAACACCTGACACAGGACCTGAAAGACGCACTCGGTCCTTCAGTTGATCCATCTAGTGTTCACCAAAGCCTCATCTCATGGTGTCAGTGAAGGGTGGCTGTCAAGAAGCCATTATTAAGGAAGGGAACAGGGAGAAAAGGCTGAGGGATGCCAAATTACACAAGAACTGGACTGAAAATCAGTGGCAGCAGGTCTGATGGAGTGATGAACCAAAATTTGACATTTCTGGTTCAAATTGTGGTAATATGTCTACAACCACCTGTAAACTACTGTACAGCTCTGTCATAGTTTGGGTCTGCATTTCAGCCAGGGTGTTGGGGATTTCGTCAAAATTGATGGAATTATGAAAAGTACCACCAGACTTTGATGCACCATGCAATACCATCTGGAAAACGTCTGATCGGCAGCAGCTTACTAAACACATCGAAACACCATCATTCATGGACTGACCTGAGCCGTGTGGGATCATCTCGGCAGAGAATGGAACAAAACGGCAGCTGATATCGAAAGAAGAGCTCTGAATGTCCTTAAAGAAGCTCGGAGAACTATTCCTGAAGACTACTTAAAGGAATTCCAAAGAAATGTGCCTAAGAGAGTTCAGGGCGTGCTGAAGATAAAGATGCTCAAGCTCATTATATCAACTCTGTATGACGCCTTTTATATTGTATTTTCATGTAAACTTTTCAAATTTAAACTGTTGCACCCGTTTCCCAGCAAGTTATATGTTAGAATTAAGGTGTGGCTCAAACTTTTGCACAGTCCTACATTTCACATCTATAAAATGATTTGGCACCTGATAAACCTTTAAAAGCACTGACCTGCCTCTCCAACTATCTGTTTTAAACAACCAGCAGTTGTGTTGCGTTTTCGTCAGGTTAGTGGCTCAGACCTAAAACAGCCCAACATTATCTCTAATTCAGGTCTGGACCCAAGCTGACCCATTAAAGTACGTGGTACTCCTTTTATTTGTACTTGTGTACTCAGGCATAAATTAGACTTTTCAGGTACAAACTAAATAACACAAAGAGGAGCTCTTATAAAACAAGAGTGAGAGGCCCACTGCAAGAAGATGTACACCCAAGTGCTGAGATTGTAAAGATGAAAAGTGAGCAGAGGAAAATGAGTGTTTCAGGAGAACGAGGCGGTTTCCTCTTTTCCCATCTGGCAGCCTCACAGCGGGGAGTTATGAGGTAGCCCCAACTAGAGCAGGGCGATATGGCCAAAAATATTTATCAAGATATATGTTTGAAAATTTGCGATAACGATATAACTGACGATATAATTGATGCGAGACAAAATATAACTCCACAACATTACTAGCGCCACAAGACAACCTTCCATTTATTTTCACTTAAACAAGAAGCTGGTTTTTATGTACATCAAAGCTTTATAAAAATTTAACAGTGCAAATGCAAATTCCTTGCTGAAAGTTTAACCAAAAGGCATTTCCAGTAGAAATGGGCTGACATATCCTGAGCATAACCATGTATAATATCCACTGAAGTTAAAAAGAGGTGCTTTGCAACATTAAACTGCAGTGTGCAGTACGTATTTTTCGGACCATGAGGTGCACAGGATTATAAGGCACATTAAGCGAAACAAAGCAGTCAGATAAATCAAACTTTATTAAACTCATTCTTCTTGCTTCCTCCACTTCTGTACCATTGATTCATTAATGTTGAATTCTCTGGCAGCTGTTCTATTCCCATGTTGTTGCAGTATATTAATGACTAACCTTGTATTGTGGATGGATTATCTCAGTTGTTCTCCTGACTGAAGTTTGGTCCGTTTACAGCATCCTGCCATGCGATTGCATTTGTCTCTAACCATGAGGAACCTTCACGTTAACTTTTATAAGTGGAAAAATGTTAATGTTCGTCCTCCAGCTTCTCTGTTTATGTTATGCTAACATAGCTGTGTCGCTAGCAATCACGTAGCACATCATTATATACCAGCTAGCCCAACTTCAGTAACCCTACAAACGTCACTGCTGTTTAGTTTTCTGTCTTCATTTATGTTGGAAGTGATAGCAGAGCTGTACGTTTGATTTTTTTCCAGAAATCTCTCAGTCAAAACATGAAATATCATGCTTAGGTAACTAGCGAAACTAGCGAGCTAACTTCCGCTAGCTTCCTGCTAACTTCTAACTCCGTTAAATGTAATACATTTTGTTTTCATGGATGCCTGGAAGTTAAACTTCATAGTTACACCTGGTAAAGCAGCAATGCTTATCGTTTTATTAAAGATGAAAGAATTTAGACAGTTTTTAACTCTCAGTGATGATGTGTGCGTTTGACCTGAAGAGGGGGGTTTAGGACCCAGATTACTCCCAGATTTAAGAGCATCTTAGTCCGACAAATACGACAATAACGACGGCCGCTTGCATGTTCTGCAAAAAAAATGTGCTTTGTCGTGTATCTGACGGACAAACACCAAACCAGTTCCACATCACTGAAGTTGCTCCATTTTTACAAACCAATTCTGGTTCATCTGTTTCACTCAACAATCGGCCATGTGTGTATGAGAACAAAGGCACTGCGCATGCGCGTTTTACTTATATTCTATCGCGATATTTCATTTTCCTATCGTTGCCTAACATTATACCGGTATTACCGTGAACGGTATAATATGGCCCAGCCCTAGCCCCAACCTACCTCACATCTCCCCGCTGTGCAAGAACGAGCTCAGCAACACAAGCATCCTCTCTCTTTCGCGAGTGCATACGTGCACATCGACAGTGCTGCATGCCGATGAACCCATTTTCTTGGAGCACCTACACAAGCTGCAATATACAGATCATGTTTCACAGCGCTACAGCGAGAAGCAAACACCTCCCTCTGTTTGTGCTTCATTCTAGCTTCGCCCTTCTCTTCCCAACCACACACACCAACACCTTCCTCTTGTCAATTTTATTTTAATCCTTAACATAAAGACAGCAATAAATTAGGATAATCAAACCTGATTTATTACCTCCTGCACCCCTACAAGAACTGTGGGTAATTTGGTCTCACAAAATGCAGCGCACAGACACACTAAGTTCTCCTCCTGCCTTCAGCCCAACCGTTGAGCGCGATGACAAATAGAGCCGCAGAATTTTGCTGCTGTGTAATTAAATTGAGACGTGGGGTCAAAATTCCCACCTAGATTGAGTGAGATGAAATAGAAATCGGCTCTCCTCTAACTGACTTTATAGAAATAATTACAGAAGCTGCATTTATAACTGTTATTAAATAACAGCAGCACACGAGAACTAAAGTGTAATCCCAGCACATTTCGCTTCGCTTGCACTGATTCTTTAGAGATGACGACCGTGGTGGGTAATTAAGGGCAAACAATATACAAGTCGCGTGAAAAATGGAGGCTGCATTACCTTTCCAAAGCTTCCTTTCCCGATGGCCCGCAGTATCTGGAAGTGGTCAAAGTTTACTGTGGAGAAAATGAGAAGCAGTTAGTGAGAACGTGTCAGTTTGAGCTGAGCTATAAAACAGGGAACATGACATGTACAGCACTGTGCAAAAGTCTTGAGCCATCCCTCATTTGCTTCCAGGGATCCGGACTTCCCTGTAATCTTTAAAGTGGTATTAAGGAATAGCTCTCCAGGCTTTTTAAAGTGTTTCTGATTTTTAATCCAGGGCTTGTATTTGACCACTTTTTGTCTGTTAAGACCCTTCACACTAATCTCTGAAACATTCAAACATAAACAGACACCTAAGTCACGGAAAGGACCAGAAAACTTAACAAAGAACCAATTTTAAATTGTATCTGTACACATTTACTTGCAGCCTACTGCAAAAAAACAAAACCCCACATCATTTGTTCTCACTTCTTTAGTTGAAGAATGCAGTTAATAACACCGTTAACACAGACTGACCTGGCAAAACACGAAAAAATAAGGGGGTGGTTCAAGACTTTTGCTCGGTACTGTATGAGAAATGCAAATGTGCACTTCACAATGTATCGCTGCACTTCGGCAGTACTGTGCAGATTAAATGTTTTTTCCTTCCCGATGCATGTGAAAGGTTAAGACTTACATCTCCAAATGTACTGGAACTGATTTGAACCAGAGGACTCAGCCACACTGTTACTATGTACTGCATAAACACGTTTACCGATGAAGGTAAAGCAGACGCTGTCCTGACTGTGTGGCTAAATTTTGTGCTGAAAGCATCAAATCAATTGAATATGATTAACTTGCTATGAGAGGTTTTTACTCCAAGTGTGACTTTTTCTGGCTTCATACACCTTTCAGGGTCAAATTCAAGCACTTTGTAAGCACGTTTAATGTCCATTTTCAACATTTTCCAGCACATTACCATAAAAAGGATGCATATTTCACTTCGCATCACCTGAGTAAGACCACGTGAAAGGCCAAATTAATAAGTCTTCTCATCAGATATTGATGCTTCTTTCTTATGTGACACAAAAAACAGGAGGAGACAGATCTTTGCTTGTGTTGTTTTTTAAGTTCATTCATTCAAAACTAACTGTAAGACGCTTAACTACATTGCAGTCTGTGTTATTGTTGTAGACCTAATTATCACCTTTAAAGTGTTTGTGCTAATAACATCATGTAGAGTAAGACAGGCATAGAGAACAGCACTGACTGGGAGAGGCTTTGAACAGATGACATACTCAGATCAATTCAACACTTTAGACTTTAAAAATGCACAAGCGTCTTTCAAAAACCCATTTATTTAATCTATCATCATTGATATTATTATGTACAGTTAGAATGTACTGTTCATCTCCCTTAAATAAACAGGCAGCCTTAAAGTGTGAAATAGTCACTTGTCTACTGTCTCAGTGGCTGATAGTGCCCCACAGGCCTCAATGTCAGCTTGAAGCCATTATGTTTCAATTGTTTAATGATAAACAGATTTTGAATGAAAGCGAGGAAACTTCGCTAGCACAAAAAAGTGCCTATTCTTTCTTCCCATATGGTTCAGTCATATTACCGTCATTTCCCCCTAAGCTGTTCCCAAAGACACCAGGTTAATACTTGAAAAGGCTGCAGCGATACACAAAAATATCATCAATATTCTGTTTACTTGGTGACAACGTCGCTTTTAGCCTTCAATCAGAAAGCCTGACGTTGGCTAGTTAAGCATCGGGCTAACGTTTAACGCTTTCACTTGAGGGAAGTAACTCGTATTACTGCTACTGCTGTGTAATCTTGGTTCAATTCACAGCATATTCTACAAGTTACCCTGCAATAACTAACTGTTAGAATAGCGCCACCGTATTGTATCGCACTGAGTGCACTTCAATCCTTTATCCCGCGAGTTTGCTAGCTAGCAAAATAATAATACCAATTTTAAACAAATAACATGTGTAACGTACACACTCGAGAAAATTATTTACTAGTACTTACGCAACTCCCCCGTTGTGAAAACGTACAAATCCTTCTTGTATTTTTCCTTTTCCAGCAAACACTCATTAAAACGGCCTCCAGGCACATTAGCGCACTCACCCCCGACTGATCAGGGAGGGGGTGGGGGGTCACACATTGAAACAGACTAACGTGCAGAGGTACAGCCCAGGCAGAGAAATGTTGCTTTTAGACTTTGCGACTCGTTTTATTTCTCTATCTGATAAGAAAACTATTCAATCAGATAGTTATTTGTGGTGAATGAAATACGGTTACAGTTTCAAGAAGTTTTAAGCACCAAATCCGAACTCCAAGCACTGCAATATTAAAATCCAATTCAATTTCTTGTTTGCTCCGAAATCTACGACATGACTATATACAGAAAAGCTTGACGTGGTATGCAAAAAAAAAAAACAACCCGAAGACAATACAAATACATGAACAAAAAATGTTTTAACTGTCAGTTATGTCATTTTAAAATTTTCCAAAACTAACATTTTCTTTGATTGACTGATATTAAATTGATTAGGGTCAAGTCTAGTGTGAACAATATTGCACAAACAAGCACGTGTGCGCATGCGCACATATTAGAATCCCTTCGATCGCTTGTGACGTGGTAACTTTGCTTTGATCATTTCTGACGTGATAACTTTGCTTTGATCCAAAACCCATAAATAGGAGCGCTCACCTGTTACTTTATGCTTAACGGACGTTGACCTGCAGCAACTAAAACCCTGTCCAGAAGTTTTGAGAGCAATTTACGAGAGAAACCAAAACAAGTTCAGTTTTGTTTCTCACCAATTCACAGCGCAAACAGACACATTACACCATGTCAGCCAACCCATCCTTTGGCTCAGATGAGCTTGGAATATCTAAAGGGACCATTTTGGGAGATCACCACATGGTGGAGGCTTTCCTTGGAGAAGGAAGCTTTGGTGTTGTAACGAAATGTCGCGATACAAAAAAGAACAAAACTGTTGCTATTAAAGTCAACAAGAGCGACCCTGAAATTCTGCCCTGAAATTCTGCTCCAGGCAAAACTGGAAATTTTCATCCTGGAGCAGCTACGACGCTTGGATCCAGACAGGTGCAACATTGTCGAATGGAATGGCTATTTCCTCGATGGACAGCGCATTTGCTTGAATTTCGAACTCCTCGACCAAAGCCTGTGGGACTACATTGGGGACCGGAATAACCGAGGTCTCCCAATGAGAGAACTCAGGCCAATTTTGCATCAGCTCGCAAATGCTCTATTCCACCTGGGTTCTGTGGGAATAGTGCATGCTGACCTCAAACCTGGAAACATCATGGTTGTGAACCGCACTGAGTCTCCCGTCAAAGTCAAACTCATAGACTTTGGCCTCGCATGTCCTGCTTCTGCAGTGATTCCTGGTGACCGTGTGGGGACAATTGGTTATTGTGCACCTGAGGTTATGCTTGGCATTCCATACGACGAAGCAATTGACATGTGGTCTCTGGGGCTGGTAGCTGTGGAGCTTGCTACAGGGGTGCCTCTCTATCCTGGGGAAGACGATTATGACGTTTTGAAATTCATAATTGAAACCCAGGGTCAGCTACCAGATCATCTCCTAGAGTCTGGCTTGTACACTGACTGCTATTTCATCGAGGATAACTACTACGAACAGCGCTGGACATTTAAGACCCAAGAACAATTTCAATACGAGACAGATTATCGATCTAAAGAAACTCGATATATAAAACTTAAGCGTCTCGATGACCTCGAACAACTGCTGAAGGTTAGGCGAGGACCGGAAAATGGCCAATCATTATTTGTAAGGCTAATCAAAGAAATGTTGGCCTTGGATGCAAATCAGCGCATAACGACCTCGGAGGTTCTGAAGCATCCCTTTTTCCGCCCTGGCCTCTCAAGGAGAACCCCCTGCACTGATATGAATAGTACAGGGGGACAAAACCTTGTGCTCTCTCAGCAGCAATCATCGTTTGGGTGGCCAGAATTCTAGGGGAGCTAGAAATTTTTGTGGAAAAAAAGCCCAAAACAATAACATCAACAAAAACAACCAATGAATATGGTCTTAAACTTGGGCACAATTTGGCTTGAAATCCATCAACTAATCTCTCAATATTCAAAGCGGAGCAGCAGACAACTTACCATCACATCAGTCCTTCAATCAGACCTACAACAAACGTCTTCCTTCTCTCACCCCAACCGGTCGCAGCAGATGGCCGCCCCGACCTGAGCCTGGTTCTGCCGGAGGTTTCTTCCTGTAAAAAGGGAGTTTTTCCTTCCCACTGTCGCCAAAGTGCTTGCTCATAGGGGGTCATATGATTGTTGGGTTCTCTGTATGTATTATTGTAGGGTCTACCTTACAATAATACATACAGCCTTGAAGTGACTGGTGATGTGATTTGCTGCTGAATGAATTCGGAACTAATTGGAAATCTGGATATTAATTAAATAAACCTGCTTTGAGCATCAATTAATTGTTGTTTGAAATTCTTTATAAATATATAAATATATAAGTAGTTTTGGGTAAAATTGGGGTCTTTTTTGGAAAACAAGTCGAATTTTTTGTGAGTGTAGCTTGAATTTTTACAGTTTGTGTTTAGTGTTTTGAGACAAAGAGATGAGATTTTAGGAAATGTATTTTAGCAATTCAGAAAAATTGTAAATTGGTCATGCGATTGGTTTATCATGCCAATCAGTAGCACTTGTGCGATTGTTTTGCCCTCATATTTGGCAGTAAGCTGAAGACAGTTTCGTCTGTGTGTTGAAAAATAGTAATGCGCCTGCACCACATTGTCTTTTTAGTAAGTGTAACGGCATTGTAACAATAGAAATAGTAATTCATTCGATTACTAATTACTGAAAAAAGTACAGGCATTAATAACGGCATTACTTTTATCACCGTTGTTCCCATCACTGATGTTTTGTGATAAACTTCTATTTCCACATATATTTTATGAGTGAGAATTATTTATTAATCTCTAAATATTTTATTTTAAATATAATATTTTTTGACATACCTGCAAATTACAGCAAAATTAGAATACAATTGTATTGCATTTTGGAGGTCGTGGGCACAAAAATCATGTACAAATGCTCTGTGCATGTACAGTAATATTGATATAATGCTTGAAAAATTTGACCTTACAGCATCTGTGGAAGTGCTCCTTGTGTAGAACTCACAACCCAAACCTGTACTAGAAAATGAGATAAAACAGCTCAAATTAGCTTCAATGTTTAAACTGTTATTTGTATCTTTTCAAAGGGCAACGCTGAATGAGCATCAGCGCCCTCTGCAGTTTGTGTGAAAAAGTGAAAAGCTTACAGCACCTGGTATAGGGCTTTGCAGCTGACGTAACGCCGCAATGCATTGTGGGATCACGGCACCATCTTAGAGGGCCATGAATCAAAGCAAACACACAGTGTTGGAAGGACGACTGCCAGAACCATGCTTAAAATCAGCTCATAAGTCAAACGACTGTATCGAGACTGATTGCGCCCGGAAGCCAAGAGACAGTACTTGGAAAAAATAGTATGCATTGGTAATGTGGACCCGTATGAAATACGGCAGTGGAGTAGAAACCCTGAAGACCTACTGCCACTGTCCTACCCTGACACCTTCTCGTACCTTGTCTGTGGAGTCAGCGCATACATGGCGAATCATTTTCGGAATTATAAATCACTGGAGGTGCACATCTAATTCACAAACGGTTGAGTGCAAGATTTGGCCGTTTTTAAGCCTCCATGTTGTGAGTACGTTGACCATATGACCAAGATACAGCCAGAGGTTGCACATAACATTGACTTCTGCTCAGCAGCTGCCCCCAAAAGTTGCTCTAGATGAAAACATAAACACACTGCAGTGAAAGGCAAAAGGAGCCGTCCGCAAAAAAGGCAAATTCCACTTGCTACTCTGGAGGAGTTGTCACCGATAAGCTACTCCATAAACAGAACATAGTTCTGCTGCATCACACACTAGGATGTTTGTTCTAATTTTCTATGACCTCAGCGCATTGAAAATAAAACTAAAAGCCTATAAAGAGCAATATGAATTTCTTTAGAACTTACCGGAATGAAAATGTCAGGAGCACACCAACAAAAAATGATGGCAGAGAACTCGATATCAGCTCGTCTCACCGCTGCTACCCAAGCTTGATGTCTTCATTTGATAACATCAGATACATGAGAGCCCTCATGTTGCTTCCAGGAGGGGAAACGATAAAAAGAGAGCCCATTTTCCAGCTTATTCCCTTCCCAATCGTGCGATCTAACATTGCAACCAACAACATAGCAAGTACGAGCCATAGCTGATGTTTACGTGTGCTTTCGCTCCTGTAGCCCTTTGTTTGGCCTACTAACATGGTGGCTCGACCAAAAATCGTGGCTTCGTCCCCTCCCGTGACATCACGCTGGGTGGCCAGACACGCTGGTGTTAGTGATAGTGAATTTTATTTTATGCTTAAGGTTAGTTTCTCAAACTCCTCAAAATCTTAACAAATTGTGCCAATCCTTACATGTTGCACCAGGCTGATTGTGATCATCACAAGGGGAGAAGTCTGTGACAGAGGAGACAGAAGAGCAGCAGAGAGAGATGGAAGAGCAGGAGAGTGAGAGCCAGGGCATAGATTACTTTGCTCGCCCTGAACCTGCCATATTACAGGCCTTCTTAGATTACCACCCACAGCAGAACAGCAGCAGTGCAGTTGTGATGAGGGTGTTCAGCTGTAAAGATGGCACCAACAGGAAGTGGCTTACTTATTGCAAAGGACGCCATTTATTGTTCTGCTTTGTGTGTCTGGCATTTGCAAGGTGGACTGACACGAGCCCACAGGCATGAGTGACTGAAGATGAGTTGCAAATCAATGCTGAGAAATCATATGAGGCACAACATCATCCTGGACACAGTTATTGAAGCAATCCACAGACGATTTGTCATACATGGCCCTCTTCTTGCGGATTTGGCATGGTTGGACTCCAGGAAGTTTAGCCAGGTCAGAACAGTTTCTCTTCCAAGTAATGCATATCAAAACCTCAGCACCCGTCTACTTAAATTTGACAGGAGGGCTACAGTTAATAACCTTCAGTCAGAACTGAAACGTGGGGGAGAGTCATAGGAGAGGTGGAGAATAAACTTAACCTGGGTGTCTACTGTCTTGTGCAGTCTGGGAGATGATTGAATGTTAGGGTGGGTACAGTTTCCTCTGTGGTGGGGTCGGGTGGGCTGCCCCGGGTCCTGTGGGGCGGGGTGGTCCTGCTGCCGTAGGTTCCGATCTGGATGGGCCTGGGCTCCCTTGCCTTGATGGGTGCCGAAGGACGGGAGTGCCTACTGGGGTCAGCGGGTGAGCGGGGGGCATCTTTCTCCTGCCTTCTTTTCCTCCCCTTCCCCGGCTGCCTCCCTCTTCCCGCTCCAACACACCCACCCACACAAGTAGGGCCTTGGGGTGCGGGTGTGTCACCAGGGTGCAGGGGAGGCACCCCCCCGTCCCCTTCTGGCCACCTGTGCCTCAATTTTATTCCACAACTTAGACATCCACATTACTCACACTCTCATAACACATACATATAGGGCCTTGAGGGTGGGCACGTTAAAGGTGTCCAGTGGACGGTCTGTGTATTCAACCCCACCTCTGGCGCCGGTGCCCACCTCTCAATTTTAAATCCATGTAGACATTGAGGGTTCTCGGGAGAGGCCGTGCTAACACCTGCTGCTCTGCAGCAGCACCATGCTCTCCTGTGTTTTAAATGCACCTTAGAACAACACGCAGCAACACTACACATGGGCGAGAGGAGAGAGGTTTGGGGTCCTCCTTGGGCTTTCGCACTCTGGGGCCTCTGGATGTCTGGAGCCTGGATCTCCTCCATGCCTGCTTCATGCCCTGGGGGACGGGGCTATGGCTCTCTACATCCTCTTGCAGACCATTACATGGGAAACCTTTTGAATACGAGCGCACTGATCCACACAGGTGTGCACACGGGTGTTCACTGTTCATAGACATAAACTACACCTCTATTGGCTGCTACTTCCAAGCACATTGTGCGCTGTCGGTCCTGCTTGCTACACAACAACATTCAATATTTAGTATTTACTGCTGTTTACACTTAGCTAGATTAACATGATGGTGTTGTGTTTCGTATGTTGCTTTGTCTTTTTGCTTGTTTTCTCTTCTTTTTCTCTCAACAGGTGATCCAGGAGATTTTTTTTCCTCTTCTTTCTCTTTTTAAGTGCCCATTCTCACTGCCCCTCTTCCCTTCTGTTTTTCTTTTCCTTCATCTTTCTTTCTCCCTTTCCTATCCCTCAGTCATGTCTGTCCCGTCTGTAACAACTGAAAATATAATATAATAAAAAATAACAACAAAGGTTGATCAAATGGACCAATACGGCAAGGCGGTGATGATCCATTTGGCAAAGTAAATCCATTGGGTATCCTTGTTGGTCTTCAGGCAACAATTCTGACGGCTAAAGAACCAAATGGGACAGGCAAAAAAAAAGAAAAAGAAAAAAGAACTGAAACGTTTTGCTGAACAGTGGGAAAGGCTTAAGACATCACATGTAGATGACTACAGGACCAGAACAGCAAAGGACAGATCTGAAGAATGGGACGAAGAAAGTGAAATTGTGACCAAAAGCTGTGGTTCTTGCAAAAATTGCCCACTGTGCTGCTATCAAATACTCAGGCGGTTCATCATGCTGTCTGATGCCTATCGTCTCCTTGGGCTGGCATACAAGTACCTGCTGACCCTCTCCCTCACTCAGGTTGCCTGTGAAAGAACATTCTCCACACTCAAGTTCATTAAAAGCAGAGCCCGAAGCAGCTTCTCTGCAAACAAGCAGGAGATATTTATGCTGATGGCCACTGAAAAGGACATTCTCATGTCATTGGACTCTGACAAGGTCATTGACGGGGCAGCTGAGAAGAGTGACCTGCTGAGAAAGCTCCTTTTGTAACGTGGTGAGGTGGAATAAAAATGAGCAAAACATTCCTAATTATCTATTGTTAATATTAAATTCAGCTTTATTGTTATTACCTAAAGTACAGAATACGTTTAGTATCTAGCTTCACTTCAGACAAGTCAAGAGCTCAGCAAATGCTTAGAATTTGTCCATCTTAATAGATAGAATAAATATGAGATTGGGGTATTAGGCATTTATAAACATGTATTTGTATAGTCTTAATCTGTCGTTGTTTCGTTTCAGATGCTGTCAGTCATTTTTGGAGGCTTGAAGTGTGTTCATTTTAAGTAAGTACTATATGGAATATGATTCAACCATTTTTCTAGAGTAAACATACCAGTACTGTAATGGTCTGAAAAAATCTATTAAGTGCAATTCTTTCTCAACCTTCACTGTCTGTCCTTTCACTTCTTAAAGGTTTCCATGTCTTAAGATATGTTCAGTGTTGCATGGTGTGGATGTCACTGTAGGCATGGCAGACCGTGGGGATGTGGGGAAGGAGGACCCAGACGCGGTGCTCTGTGTATAAACAGTGTGTTTATTTACAGTGTGTGGAAATAACAACAATAAATCCCTGCGCTTTCCCCTGACTCCCGTGTCGTGTCTCTCCGTGAACAGTCCGTGTCTCAGCACTCCTCGTGTTGGCTGCTGTCTGGCGCTCCACACTTCTCCTGGGGACACAATAGAAGCAGCCGTCAGGACACATTTAACCGCAGGCATACACACACTAACTAAGCTCAACTGGATGACTAACGTGGAGTCTCACACAATGATCCCGCGTCGGTGGGAGCTCCAAGACTCTCCTAAGTAGCTCCCCCGATGAGGCCTGATCAGCAGCATGTGTGTGGTTTCGGGTGTGGCCAGTCCCCTAGCAGGGCCACACCCACCAGGCCTGAAGGCGCCTGTAAACGAGTGCTCAGACACACAGCCACCCACACACACATATGTAAAATCATAGAAAAGAGGTAGCAACACCAAAAATACACAAGTAACATAAGTCTATTACTGCTCAGAGATCCTGGGTCGCTCAGACTCAGGACCCTGACAGTGGAAGTGTTGTAGGTGACCTTTTATTGATGAGATAAGATAAGATAAGATAAGATAGAACTTTATTAATCCCTCGGGTGGGTTCCTCTGGGAAATTCGACTTCCAAAAAAAAAGCACAGCAACGACCGAAGTTACAGTTACAGAATTGTTATATATATATACACACACACACACACACACATATATAAATACAGAGACAAATATAAATAAAAATAAAATATACGAAGGGGATAAATAGAATAAATAGGAATAAAAAATAAAAATACAAGTGAATTGCACATTTCAAGTATTGAGTCTATTGCACTGTTGACTATTTACAAAAGGTATTGCACAAGGTATTGTACAGTGAGGTGAAGAGGCACTACAGCTTAGTTGTTCCCCCCTCCTTTGTCCTCCTGTCTCCCCTCCCTCTCCCCTCCAGAGAGGAGTTAAACAGTCTGATGGCGTGTGGGACAAAGGAGTTTTTAAGTCTGTTAGTTCTTGTCTTGGGGAGAAGCAACCTGTCACTGAACAGACTCTTCTGATTGTTTATGGCCGTGTGCAGAGGATGCCCAGCATTGTTCATAATGTCCAGCAGTTTTTTTAGTGTCCTTTTCTCTGCCACTGTCACCAGAGTGTCCAGCTTCATGCCAACCACAGAGCTAGCCTTCCTGATCAGTTTCTCCAGCCTGGATGAGTCCCTCTTTGCTGTGCTGCTCCCCCAGCACACCACAGCATAGAAAAGTACTCCAGCAACCACTGACTGGTAAAACATCCTCAGGAGCTTCCTGCAGATGTTAAAAGACCTCAGCCTCCTGAGGAAGTACAGTCGGCTTTGGGCTTTTTTATACAGGTGCTCTGTGTTGCATGACCAGTCCAGTTTATTGTCCACCCACAGCCCGAGGTACTTGTACTTGTTGACCACCTCCACCTCCTCCCCCTCTATCTGAACCGGCAGTGGACCTTCTCTGGACCTCCCGAAGTCCACAACCAGTTCCTTAGTCTTTGAGGTGTTGAGTTGCAGGTGGTTTGTGTGACTCCATGCGACAAAGTTCCTCACCAGACTTCTGTACTCCTCTTCCTGATCATCCCAGATACACCCCATGATGGCCGTGTCATCTGCAAACTTCTGAATATGGCATAATTCAGAGTTGTAGCAGAAGTCAGAGGTGTACAGGGTGAAGAGAAGAGGGGACAGCACAGTTCCCTGTGGTGCTCCTGTGCTGCTGACCACAGTGTCAGACGTGATGTCCTTCAGCCTGACGTACTGTGGTCTGTCGGTGAGTTAGTCGGAGATCCAAGCCACCAGGCAGGGGTCCACCTCCATCCTGTTCAGTTTTTCCTGAAGCATACAGGGCCGGATGGTATTAAAGGCACTGGAAAAGTCAAGAAACAGGATCCTGACCGTGCCTTTTCCCCCATCCAGGTGTGAGTGGGCTCTGTGTAGGAGGTACAGGATGGCATCCTCCACTCCGACACCCGCCTTGTATGCAAACTGTAGTGGGTCCTGGGCATGTTGTACCTGTGGTCGGAGGAGGTTGAGGAAGAGCCGCTCTAGAGTCTTCATAAGATGTGACGTCAGTGCCACCGGTCGGAAGTCATTCAGCTCATTGGGCCGGTTCTTTTTGGGGACCGGGACGATGCAGGATGTCTTCCATAGGGCGGGCACTCTCCCCAGTCGCAGACTGAGGTTTGAGTGAATAGTCTTTGGCGATACAATTCAATCACAATCTGTCCTTTATAGATATTAATATTCATCTACTCTTTGTTCCTTTCTGTCCAGTTTTTCAGGGTCTAATCATACATTGTTTGTTTGTTTAAGAGGTTCTCTAACATACTAGTCTAGTCCAATCATCTTTCTGATATCCTTCTTCAGGCCAATTAGCCTCCACTCTGTGTACTTTAAATCCTACTGCTCATCTGTCAGTCTTCCAAATTACAGATTAGCTAACTGTTACCATTAATGTTTGCTTTTTCTAATGTTTTGGACTTAAATGATTTAAACGATTCGAATTCACTGCAAACAGTGGCTCCATACAAGCATATGGTTCATGCATATATTTAACAAATAAAAGATGCTCGGTTCATTTCTGAGAGGAGACAAATCCCTTTAGGGTTGCCTCATGAAGGACGCCCAGTTTAAAAGATAAAGATGAAAGTAACTGTATCCTGTGCTAGGATTATTATCATATTATTACAAAGAGACATGTTAGAAGAAGACATGTTGAAACAAAAGTGAAAGTTACCTCTTCTTCTGTTTTTGTTTAACACGAATAGTGACAAGTGGAGCTACACAGGCAAAGACCATCAACACCACTGCAGCTACTACAATGATTGAGGTGGAATCTGTGAGACAAGTCAGTGTTATTAGATCGTAATTAAATGGACCCACTTATCATTCATCTGTAAATATATGACTTAGATTTTCTCACCATCATCATCAGGTGTTTGTTGGACCTCAGGAATCGTCACCATCACCTCTCTGTGAGGAGCAGAGAGCACTCGTGCTGCACATACCACCTGTGTGCTGTGTTTACGTGAACCTGAGAGCACAGCTGTAGTGGTGACAGTGAATGTAGCGTTGGTGTTGGACACACTGACAGTGTTGTACTGTGAGAAGCTGAGGTCTTGTTGTGAGACACTGAGTGTTACAGTGGGAGCATTCATTGATTCATTCATTCATTCATTCATTTACATGTCTTTCCATATGGAGCATCTGTTGTAGTAAAAGTTTATGGAAATAATTTCTCAATCTCTATTGAATCTCTTTATAACTTCAGAGACAAAGCTCTCATATTTATGACCTCTTTTTAACCATTTTTTTTATTATTACGAGTAAACTTTTTCTTGTTTCAGCCACAACACACAGCCTTAAAACACAAATCAGATTACACGGAACACAGCTTACCTTTAGAAAAGACCATTAAAAGAGGAAATAAATGCATAAACGCGCAGTCTGCCATGCTGTAAAGGGAGACAGGTGGTATTCATATACGCACACTCGTAGCGTGAGGTTTTGCGTGCGTACGTGTGTTTGGTCACGTCTCAGTGCGCTAGTACAGCCCCATCAAGGTTCTACTGGGTTTTCATTGCAAGGCAGTGTGAGCTGCTGTGTAAATCTCTGTTGATACAGACTGATTTCCCCCCCACGGGTTTAATATTTGTTAACTTTTAAATGCTAAACTGTGGCTTTATACTTCAGCAGGAGGAGCCACTCCAGTTATTTTTTATACTGCTATGTTTAATTTTAGTTCCTGGAAGTCTCAAATTGTCCTTAGACACCAGTGATTACTAAACACCGGGAAGTGTTCAGTAGTCAATGGCGAAGCGCTGTTCATTGGTGAGAACTGTCGGCACTAACTTTATTTTTATTTTGCAACACATTCCCTTCTTGTTTTCGTCCTTCAATGCTTCTGCTCGTTTCTGAGCTGCTAATCCACGCTGTTCTTGGCAGGTAATTACTGAAAGGAACTCTGACTGTGTCTTTTTAAATAAACGCACCGTTAGTAGATGATTTAAAGGTAACGCCCACGAGTGAATATTTATAAATGAATCATCATGCTAATTTGCTCTCCAGAGTTTAGTCGCTAAGCTTACAGAGACAGACGTCAAAAAGTGATTTCCGATGTTTACAGGTGTTTTTAATAGTTAATGTCTTTACTTATACAGGTAAATAGACTTTAGTGAATAGGATTTACAAAGAGGTTATATATAAAATGCAAAACTACCTGTTTTTCAAGTATCTTTATGACTCTGTGTCATTGCACCAAAATTATAAGCAATCCAGTCCTTTTTAGATGTTTAAAAATATTTTTACAGAACTGTTGTTATATTTGTTGTCTGCTGACCTTTTGGCCAGATCACCTTAAAAAAGACATTTTTAATGTCAACAAGATTTTTTTTAACCGGATAAATAAAGGATATAAAAAGTAACATTGCAAAAAACTGACTGCAGCTTCTAACTTGTAACAGGAATGTCGTGGCTCAAGATGACTTGATATCATTTATGAGGGATAAATCTGATATATATCACATATTATGAGGCAACAAATTATTTACAGCAGTTTAAATACAGGCAATCACTTTTTGGCAAAATACTGGAAATCAGTTTTGGCAGACAATCACTTTTAGGCACAACAGAACGTTCCTAAATCTACTCGTGAGATGTCATGATGGCAGCTTTGATCACTAATTTTGTTTTTACTCATTTTATTCTATGAAATACTTTTGACGTGACTACTGAATTTCAACCAGTTAAACTCACTGATGTATTTTACTTTCTGTCTTAGGACGACAAAAATAGACGTACCGGAGTGCCACAGCCCCACATCTCTGCACACACTGACTCCGTCATCTCTGTCTTTGTTAGTTCATCAGTTCAGTTTTCCTGGCACGAATTTGCAGGGCTGAACAATAACAGCACGAGTTTAGATTCTGTGTCCACTGCGGTTAATCTGCCATCATTTAGATTATATGACAACAACCTTCAAATCTGAAGTCTCAGAAATCTGCTTCATGTACAAGTTCCTCCAATAATCAGGGCTAATATCACCAAATTGTACATAAACAGACTTTAACATGTTAAATATTTCTCAAATATGGGGAAAAAAACAATATAAAATACTATATTAATAACAAAATAACTTAAAAAACAGCTACAAATTGCTTGAAACATTTGCAATAAAAAATACAAAACAGCTTTATTGTCAGTACATGAGGACACAGTTACAGCGATGTTGGAGTGGTCAAAAGAAGACAGAGATATGAAGTAGAAATATTCTATACAAATATTAAATAGAAGAAAAAACAAAGTTATAAAAAACGTTAATAATTGAAATCTGCAACAATATTCACACAAAGTGTAAAATGCAGAGTTAACTGTTTAATAGGTAAAGTTTAGGTCTTGCAGTCGAACAATGATCCCAAACACAGCAGCAAATCTACAGCAGCTGAAAAGCAAAGTCCAGACCTCAACCTGGGACATTCAGAGAGCTGTGCTTAAATAAATGCCCACAAACCTCAAAGAACTGAAGCAACGTTGTAATGAAGAGTGGGCCAACATTCCTCCACAACAATATGAGAGACTGATAAAGTCAAGCAGAAAACAATTACCTCACATTCGTGCTGCTAGAAGTGTTTCTAGTTATTCACAGGACTGTAGTTTGAATTTAAAGAAATGTGAAAGTGCACTGAAATTAACAAAGTTATTGCAATTTTAAAAAAAATCAAGAAATCTAAGAGGAAGAAACAATGTAAACCACACAAACTCTGTTCCTTATATTCTCCACATGGCAATGCACATAACAGACATAAAATATATGCATTTATCAATAAAAATATACAATTTTTCCATAGTCATAGCCAGGCCCGATTACTGCCAAACCTGTGCTGAATCAATCACTTAAATAGGACCTGTCTGACAAAGTAGAGTAGACCAAAAGATCCTCAAAAACTACACATCATGGCGCAATCCAAGGAAATTCAGAAGCAAATAAGAAACAAAGTAATTGAGATCTCTCAGTCTGGAGATGCAACGTCAAGATGAACAGAATCCAGTTTCTGGGATCCTGAAGGAGAATGTCTGGCCATCTGTTCACGACCACAAGCTGAAGTGCACTTGATCCAAAGCTCACCAACAAGTCCACCTCTAAGCAGCTTAAGTAAAACAAAATAAAGACTTTGGAATGGCTTAGCCAAAGTTCATACGTGAATCTGATTGAGGAGCTGAGACCTTGGAAAGGTGGTTCATACTCAAAAACCCTCCAGTGTGGCTGAATTACAACAGTTTTGCAAAGATGAGTGGGCAGAAATTCCTCCACCACCTCGCAAAGGACTCATTGCCAGTTATCCCAAACGCTTTATTGCAGATGTTTCTACTCAGGGTGGCCCAACCAGTTATTAGGTTTAGGGGGCAATCACTGTTTCCACACAGGGCCATAATAATGGCCGCCTTAATAATAAACGCCTTGATTTAGGAACTACTTTTAATGTTTACTTGTGCTATTTTGCAAAAAATAAAATCTCTGCAAAAACATCAAAACTGCTGACCGTCTGACCTCAATATGAAATTATTAATCTTTTGACAAAAAACATTTAAATTTGTAAAAATTAAGAAACCATAGAGGAACAAACAATGTTGTTTGCTACATTCTAACATGGCAATCCAAATAACAGTAATGCAAACATATATATTTATCAATAAAAACAGATCGCCTTTCACTGTTACAAAAGTTAAGTATATCAATGTTTGTTCAGCTTTCATAAATGTAAGTTTAGAAGTACATTGTACATTTTTTGGTAAAGTCCAACTTCTTTTAATACATGCAACACATTTCAGAACATTTGGGACAAATACAACAAAAGACTGGAAATACTTCTTAAAAATCTGGTGAAACATTTTAAAGCCAGTGGGATTAAATGGGAGACATAAAATTTAATACTAGACAAAGACCGATTGAATCATGAAGCAAAGAATTAATAACTAAATCACAAGTAGAAAATGTTATGCAGATATTATTGGATAGATTTTGGTGTAGAAAAAAATGACAAGAAATCAAAAATGAAAGTTATCTGGTCTTTTTCTGTAAAGAGTAGCCTACTGCAGAGCAGCAACACTGACAAAGACCATCATCACCAATACTGCAGCTAATACAATGATCCAGGAGGAAACTTGAAAAAGCAGGAAAAATGTGACACTGATCAAAATGAATACATCAATTATTGATCAAAGAGAAAATGCATACTACCACAATGCATTGTTATTGCATCTCAGTTTCTCACCATCACTGATAATCTGACGTCTGCTGGACCTCAGGAATCGTCACCATCACCTCTCTGTGAGGAGCAGAGAGCACTCGTGCTGCACATCCCACCTGTGTGCTGTGTTTACGTGAACCTGAGAGCACAGCTGTAGTGGTGACAGTGAATGTAGCGTTGGTGTTGGACACACTGACAGTGTTGTACTGTGAGAAGCTGAGGTCTTGTTGTGAGACACTGAGTGTTACAGTGGGAGCAGGTCGACCAGTGGCTGAACAGGAAACAACCCACTCTTCAGTAGAGTTTGACTCTCTGACATCAACAACAGGTTCATGCAGCTCTGTGATGGATTGACAAATATCATTACATCAAATCATTACATTAGTTTGAGTCTCCTGTTGTTGGTTAAAGAAGGTAAAAGTTCTTACCATAAACTTGGAGGCAGGTTCTACAACATTTGTCTCCACATCAGGAGAGATTTTCTGCCATGTGACCTGAAGGACGTCTTTAGTCTCCAAGAGCTGACAGCTGAATTCAGCATCTTCTCCCACTGCTGCCAGCACAGTCTGCTGTGTTTGGACCACTGCTGTTAGAGCTGCATGGAGAATAACATGAGTTAGAGATGTGGAACTGAGAGGTATTGATGGGAAGGATTAAACAATAATTCGGGTCATGGAGTAGTCTGTGTTTTAGGCTCAAACAAATTGACATGTGGGTACCACTTAAATGTGATGTAGACTATAAATATAAACCTGACAGTCATTGTTTCATACTGTATGTTTCAGGTACATTTTCTATAATCTATAAAAAGTAACACAATTCAGTTAGCTACCAACTAAACAAAGAAAGTCAGACAGACGTACAGATCATGTTTATATTGGTTCTGTTGGTCCATGACCAATTCTGGAGGTCTGTACTGCATTTGAACTTTTTCAACAATTTGGAGGTCCAACCATGATTTAAGCTGGACATCAATATGGCGTTCAACATTAGAACCTTGGACTTGATGTATATTTTTTGGACATCATGTAGATATCTATGACAAGTGCAGGGAATTTACAAGATTAATTGAGGTCATATTTTTATTTACAAAATATCAATATTGGGATTACAAAACAATCCCTTCAGTGGACCAAAAATGAATTATAAAACCCATCACTTCAACATAACCAGTACCAGGACTGGTATTGACTGGTAACTCGTGCTACTGTAGAAATTCCCATTGATTTTCTACATTTTCCCAGAGGCCTCCCCTTCTGTGGATTACTGGTATGTTATTTATTAATTTGTGCTCCAAGTTCAGTTATTTCACTGGGGAAGCCCCGTAATGCCCACTTCTTCATTTCTGTACTGTTTGATCTTTCCCTTTAACATGTATGTAACTTTGGCTTGTTGAGATTTTAGCATTACTTCCGTCACCAACATTTTAATGCTATCTTTACTCTGTTATAATCATCTCTCTGTCTCAGGCATAACTGACTGAGATTTCTTTGGAAAAGTTCTCACATTTATGACCTTTTTAGGAGCTTCTTGTTTTGTTTTGTTTTCCTGTCACAATAAATAACTTAAAAAACCAAAAATAACTATATGGAATAAAACTTACCTTTTGAAGAGGCCATTAGAAAAACTAACAAATGTATAATCCCACAGTCTGACATGTCTCTGTCCCCTCACTGGCTATTATACAATACATAGAAACAAATTAGAGAATTTCACTTTGTCCCTTCCTTGCGGAAATTCCCAGCTGTGAAATATACACAAAGTAAAGTACAAAAACTTCCCAGTGCAGTAGAGTGTCATCTGTGCATTCCTTGCAGGGCTGAAATCTTTTAATCATCCATCTAAATCATTATTTTTCTGCATTTTGAGAATTCAGTAAAGCCTCTTCATCGCTTGGTAAATTTTATTTTTTAATACCTGCTACTCGAATCAGAAGCTGAGTTGCTCTTGGATGAATAAGTCACATAAATAATATATTAAAAAAAACAAAAAACAAATATATGTATGTAGTTAATTCTCTGCCCTCTTTTATGGGTCGCCAAAGCAGATCACCTGCCTGAACTTCACCCCATCCATCCTCTGCTACACCAACCCTCTGCATGTCCTTTACTCCATCCATGTATCTTCTCTGAGGTCTTCCTCTTTTCCTCCTTCCAGGCAGCTTCAGCTCCAACACATTCACCCTCCCTCCTCTGCTCATGTCAAAAAGAACATAAAGTCACGTGTCTGACCACCACCATCAGTTTCAGCTCTCTGCTCTTCTACTCTTTCACATAGTTACAGATATGGCTGATCTCTCAGGTGGAGGCAGTATTCATCCAGAGGAGAGCTGCTTTACTACAAACTAATACACCATGTATGTTAGATGGGCAGAAAAATGGCATCCAAGAAAGTAATAAGTTCTAATAGTGACCAGTAGAAAACCACCACACTCACACTGAAAATAAGGTACACAAGATTTATTTTTCCTCCAAAGCAGACTGGTGGCTGAGGACACAGTTCCGGTCTGCAATCCAAGGCCCAAAGCTGCCCAGATTATTAGCCTGGTTACAAACAGGAAAAGGTGGTCACTAAGAAGAACAAGCAGCCAAGCACATACAAATTTTGCATCTTCCTGAGAAAGACTTTCCAACCGCCTTATCAGGCCTTGTGTTGTTAGAGAATGGGTTTCCACACCAGATCCTGGGAGTTCAACTCTCAAGCTCTTCTTCTTCAAGTCTTGAACTCCTCTCATTGGTTACCTGCGAATTCCAGAATAGGGTGTTGCTCCTTGAACTCAGCACACCAAAAGTTTCCAATCCAGTCTTTTTATCACAACAAGTCCACATAAATCCTGATTAAAACGAGTCCTCCCTCCAGTGTCATTTGATTATTTTAAAAGGAAAAGCTTCCAGGCCAGGTTAAAACGATTTTCCTTTGAAATGTTCATTTCTCTAACTGGAGTCTCCAATTTTAACTGGCTTCCCTTCTGCAACTGTGATCTTTCAATCCATCTGTATAAATCTGTAAATAGTCACTGTACCACTCTATTATAAAATTCTTGACAAATATCTGTTGTAATTCTTCTATTCTTAATACTTAATAAATGGTAAAGCATTTAATACTTTAAATGCTCCAGCTCTATTATCCCCAACCCACCCAAAACTATTTTTAAAATCTTTTCTCTTTCCCAACAATCCTCTAACACTTTCTTAACAGGATGATTTTTATTATGACCTTTCAAATGTATCCAATTGTTAACTATTAACTAGTTGTCTTCTAATATATAGTGGAATTTCTTCTGATTCTACTTGTAAAGCACACATTGGCATTGTTTTAACTGCCCTTAAGCAAAGTCTCAGTGCTTGAGCTTGGATAACATCCAAACTTCTTAGCCAATTTTTATCCACTGACCCATATACCACATGCCCAAAATCGATTCTTGAGCAAATTAACGTGACAGACCTTTTGTCAACCCTGCTAAAAATGTTATATTAAGTACCTTTTTACTTTTCCCCATAATATGCTTTGTGATTTTTTTTAAAGTTAATATCTTATTAAAAACTACACCCAAAAAACAAAGTGTATATTAATCTGTATCATCTTCATAATCATATCATCTTCCAGACCTAAAAGAGGATCCATTGTCATCTACTTCTACAATAAATGGCTTATGGCTCTCTGGGTGAATCAGAACTGGAGCAGATGAAAACAAGTCTTTGAGTTTGGCAAAAGCTCTATCAGCTTCGTGAGACCGGGTGAAGGGGAGCTTTGTGGAGTTAAGTCGTGTGAGTGTGCTGCTGCTACCTGACTGTAGTTGTGGATGAAGCACCGGTAGTGTCACGGTCCTGGGTCTCCTGACCCAGCGTTTTTAGTTCTTTGTGATGTTTGTATTATTGTACTCGTGTGAGTTATTCTATGGTTTCTAGTTTTGATCCCTTGCCCTTCATGTTGCTCTGTGTCCCCTCTGTTCTGTGTAAGTCTGTGTCTGCATGTTTGAGTTCCCCTCTGTGTCTCTCGGTTCTTAGAGTCCTCTGCCTTATGGTTTATGTCTCTGTGTTTCTTAGTTGCTGTCTCCACTGTCAAGTTCGCGTCTCTGTGTGATCCTTCCTGTTTTACTTTGAAGGTCCGTGTCTTATGTGAATGTGTCCTGCTTTGCTTCCTTGTCTCATCAGTTCTGATTTCTCCCAGCTGTGCCCTCCTTCTGTGTCTCATTCCCCTCGTTACTCCCCAGTGTATTTAAACCCTGTGTTTCTCTGAGTCAGTGTCGTGTTGTCCCTCATGCTGTGTGGATCTCCCTGTGAGTTTTAGTCCATTGTTTCCCAGTTTAGCTTAGTTTACTTTGTATGCTCGTTTTTCTGTGACCAGCCAATAAAGCTGTGATTTTGAGTTCATCCCCTGAGTCCTGCATTTTGGGTCCAACTCCTGCCTGCCGCACAGCGATTCATGACAGTACGACGCGACCAGACATGGACCCAGCAGCACTCAACCCACCAGAAGAACTGCGTCTGGACATAATCTACTCCGTGGAAAGACTCCTGCATCTGTGGCTCGAACATGAGGGGAAGGAATTTCGCCGTGCTGTGGAAACCAGACTACAGCGTTTAATCTCTGGTCTTCCCTGGCTACTCAGTGCGCTCCACCCACTCGAACAGGATTTAATCCAAAATGAGCTCCACCTTCATCCCCCAGCTACTACTGCCCACCTGCCTGAAGGGCCGGATGTGGAGCTGCTCGGCCCGTCAGAGCCATCATCAAAAAAGAAACGACGATCACGCCGCCAGCGCGCCACCCCACAGCCGGCGATGTACAAGTCCGAACGTCCGGCTGTGGGGTGGCGCGCTGGCGGCGTGATCGTCGTTTCAGCCGGACGTTCGGCTGAAACGACGGACGTTCGGACTTGTACATCGCCGGCTGTGGTGAGTAAGGACTCTTTTTCTGTGTCGAACCGTGGGTTCAGGAGGCTGGGCAACTAAGCTCTCTTAGCTGCCCAGCCTCCTGAAGCTCTCTTAGCTGCCCAGCCTCCTGAAGCTGCGTCTCCTGTGTCCCCGCTGGCACAGCCATTAACTCCACCACACGCTCCATTTTCACCTCTACCATCGCCTCAGTCATCAGTTCGGTCTGCCACTCAGTCGCCCTGCCACTCAGTCGCCCTTAGTTCCATCATCCACACTACCACCTGTTTCCCTTCCACCATCACTACACCCTGCCATTCAGGCAGCCACTCCTCCACCCGTTACACCTCCACTACAACCGCCAGTGCAGCCTCCAGTGCAGCCCTCACTGCAGCCCTCACTGCAGCCCCTCACTGCAGCCCTCACTGCATCCCCCAGTGCATCCCCCAGTGCATCCCCCAGTGCATCCCCTCAGTGCATCCCCCAGTGCATCCCCCGTGCTCATCATACAAAGTGGAGATGGGGGAGTGATGGTCTTGTAAGGGTGAGCGGGCCTCAGTGTGCTGGGATTCCTAGAACATCAAAGTTCTCAAAACGAAAGTAAAAAAACGTGTTAAGACTGTCTGCCAGATGATATGTTGAGTGGGGGGGGGCTGGGGAGGGTAAGGGGGCGCCGCTGCGTAGAGGATGATATTACTGGTTCCTTTCGTGCTGTGTGTGGTAGCCCTGGGCCATTGTTGTCAAGATACCAAGCCAACGCTTTGGAGGTGTTTACTGCTGATTCTGCCTCAGCTTATGTCTATACACCGCATCTTGGCTATCTTTATGGCAGCCCTCACCTTCTTCCTCATAGTCGCATAAGTGGAACTTCTCCCCCCTCGTTAAAAGCAAGTTTCCTTTTAAGAAGCATCTTAATATCTTTAGAGAGCCAGAGGTTTGTTTATTAGGGAAAGTCGTAGTTCCCCCTCCTGGGGGACCCCACTTGGGGAAAAAAACCACAGAGTCTTTGCAAAAAGAGATGTGCTACACACCACATCGGTGAGTTCATCCAAATCAAAAGTGCTCGATATGTGAAACAAGGACCAGGTTCAGTGCAAATCGAAAACACACGAAGGGCAACACAACTGTCCTGTTGTCCAGAACATTAGGCCGCTTCACCAGCCTTCTCCCTCAAATCGAACAGGTCTGGAAGCAGGGAGGAGGTGAATAACATGTGAAGCCGAAGAACCCTAGCGCAGGTTCCGGCCACAGACTTATATGCCCCACTTAATTGGGACATTAATACAAAAACCAAGCGTTTTGTTATTCCTTGTAGGACAATGACATATTGAAAGAATGGGGGTTCAGTGATTTTCTTTAAGATGACAATTGTTAAAACACCAAGAAAAAATTAGGAGGCATCAGGGGAAGAGTCTGCAGATTGTGGTAACAATTTAAAAAATGGCGGTCGGCAGCAACTTATAAAACGCAGCTTTAGGATTAATGTAAACACATGACAAAAATTTGAGGGAACCTCCGTCGGTAAGTAAAAAGAGGCCTACAGATACGGAAGGAGGCGCGATGTCAGGAAGACACAAAACGCTCCCGCACAGTAAAAGTTATTACACCAGCCCTGTTGATAGTACAAAACAAACCCATCCCTCCGTGAGATTGGCTGTACTTAGCTCCACAGTCCGATCCAAGCTGAACAGGGGTCCGCAAGCGCTGATTCGCAGTGGTGTCCTGTCCATCTCGGTCAGCCACTCTCCGGGAAGCCGGCCATCAACAAGAGCCATCAGACAAGCGCGCATCATACAAGCGCCATCAGACGAAGCCTCCCGGTATTCCCGTAGATGGAAGCAACATTTCCTGTAAGTCATCCGGTGTGGGTGCTAAGAGATTGGAATTGGCCAGAATCATAGAAGGATCAAGGAACACGATTCTTCATCCAAGTTTTTTTACACGCTGAAGTGCGACACGCCTTCTTTTCAGGCGTTGTCCCCTCAAGCGTCGGGCGTTTCCAAATGAGGTCTTTGAACCGGGCAAAATAATCCTCACCAAGGAATCACATCTTGTCCGATCATTAGAAGAGTCGTACATAGACAAACAGGACCACGGAATCCAAGGAGTTCCTCGCGTGTATAAGTGAGTAGTCGTGAGAGTGAAATGACTCAAGGTGAATAGTCGCCAGACAACAATAAAAACAAGGTGTAGAAGATCTCCATCGCGGCAAAAAGTTAAAAACACGTTAAGAACAAAGGTAAAAACAAAGTTAAAAACAAAAAAGAAAAGGCCATAACGCCTGCTGCAGGTCGCCACAAGAGCAGCGCCCTCTCAAAGGCTGAGCCACCTCCAGCATCATACTGTAGAAAAATCTAGTGGAGGGAGCTGAAGTTTCAACTTTGCCAAGGGCAGTCAAGGAGAAACGTACAGGATTTAGAGAGTTTCTGTAAGGACAGAGGGTTATGTTGTGTGTTCCTCAACTGTAAAGACTGGGGCAGGTACTGGAGACGGGTCGGTCATTTTGCCTGTTGCTCTGAGGTGCGTCCAACAAATAAACAAATCAATGTACCAATAATAAAACACCTCTCCCCGCCACTTAAGTTGGTTCAACAGGAAGCTAAAAGTTTGTTAGCTGTTTAAAGTGTTCAAAGAACAGCAGGAGCTCGGTGTGAGGCAACAGTGGGCCAAAAAACACAAGAATGACCTCCAGCAAGGACAAAATGTATCCTGGACGCGTCTCGGTGAGCATCTGTCATCACTGTGTAGGTGTAGCACAGTGTCTGTGTGTGCATGGCTGGGCAAGAGAGACAGCACAACTGAAAGCCAGCACTCAGACGAGGACCCGGTGCATCGTCTGTCTCATCTCAGCCAGTTTACTTACAAACTCTTTAAGTTTGAATTTTAAAGCCGACAATGTGCACAGGGCAGTGATATTTAAAATGAAGGTAAACTATTCCAATCTCTGCAGCCCCAATTGTGTATCTCACACACACACACTAAGTTCTCCTCCTGACTTCAGCCCAACCGTTGAGCGCGATGACAATAGACCGCAGAATTTTGCTGCTGTGTAATTAAATTGAGACGTGGGGTCAAAATTCCCACCTAGATTGAGTGAGATGAAATAGAAATCGGCTCTCCTCTAACTGACTTTATAGAAATAATTACAGAAGCTGCATTTATAACTGTTATTAAATAACAGCAGCACACGAGAACTAAAGTGTAATCCCAGCACATTTCGCTTCGCTTGCACTGATTCTTTAGAGATGACGACTGTGGGTGGGTAATTAAGGGCAAACAATATACAAGTCGCGTGAAAAATGGAGGCTGCATTACCTTTCCAAAGCTTCCTTTCCCGATGGCCCGCAGTATCTGGAAGTGGTCAAAGTTTACTGTGGAGAAAATGAGAAGCAGTTAGTGAGAACGTGTCAGTTTGAGCTGAGCTATAAAACAGGGAACATGACATGTACAGCACTGTGCAAAAGTCTTGAGCCATCCCTCATTTGCTTCCAGGGATCCGGACTTCCCTGTAATCTTTAAAGTGGTATTAAGGAATAGCTCTCCAGGCTTTTTAAAGTGTTTCTGATTTTTAATCCAGGGCTTGTATTTGACCACTTTTTGTCTGTTAAGACCCTTCACACTAATCTCTGAAACATTCAAACATAAACAGACACCTAAGTCACGGAAAGGACCAGAAAACTTAACAAAGAACCAATTTTAAATTGTATCTGTACACATTTACTTGCAGCCTACTGCAAAAAAACAAAAGCCCACATCATTTGTTCTCACTTCTTTAGTTGAAGAATGCAGTTAATAACACCGTTAACACAGACTGACCTGGCAAAACACGAAAAAATAAGGGGGTGGTTCAAGACTTTTGCTCGGTACTGTATGAGAAATGCAAATGTGCACTTCACAATGTATCGCTGCACTTCGGCAGTACTGTGAAGATTAAATGTTTTTTCCTTCCCGATGCATGTGAAAGGTTAAGACTTACATCTCCAAATGTACTGGAACTGATTTGAACCAGAGGACTCAGCCACACTGTTACTATGTACTGCATAAACACGTTTACCGATGAAGGTAAAGCAGACGCTGTCCTGACTGTGTGGCTAAATTTTGTGCTGAAAGCATCAAATCAATTGAATATGATTAACTTGCTATGAGAGGTTTTTACTCCAAGTGTGACTTTTTCTGGCTTCATACACCTTTCAGGGTCAAATTCAAGCACTTTGTAAGCACGTTAATGTCCATTTTCAACATTTTCCAGCACATTACCATAAAAAAGGATGCATATTTCACTTCGCATCACCTGAGTAAGAGCACGTGAAAGGCCAAATTAATAAGTCTTCTCATCAGATATTGATGCTTCTTTCTTATGTGACACAAAAAAACAGGAGGAGACAGATCTTTGCTTGTGTTGTTTTTTAAGTTCATTCATTCAAAACTAACTGTAAGACGCTTAACTACATTGCAGTCTGTGTTATTGTTGTAGACCTAATTATCACCTTTAAAGTGTTTGTGCTAATAACATCATGTAGAGTAAGACAGGCATAGAGAACAGCACTGACTGGGAGAGGCTTTGAACAGATGACATACTCAGATCAATTCAACACTTGAGACTTTAAAAATGCACAAGCGTCTTCAAAAAACCCATTTATTTAATCGATCATCATTGATATTATTATGTACAGTTATAATGGTACTGTTCATCTCCCTTAAATAAACAGGCAAGCCTTAAAGTGTGAAAATAGTCCTTGTCTACTGTCTCAGTGCTGATAGTGCCCCACAGGCCTCAATGTCAGCTTGAAAAAGCCATTTTTTTCAATTGTTTAATGATAAACAGTTTTGAATGAAAGCGAGGAAACTTCGCTAGCACAAAAAAGTGCCTATTCTTTCTTCCCATATGGTTCAAGTCATATTACCGTCATTTCCCCCTAAGCTGTTCCCAAAGACACCAGGTTAATACTTGAAAGGCTGCAGCAATACACAAAAATATCATCAATATTCTGTTTATTTACCTTGGTGACAACGTCGCTTTTAGCCTTCAATCAGAAAGCCTGACGTTGGCTAGTTAAGCATCGGGCTAACGTTTAACGCTTTCACTTGAGGGAAGTAACTCGTATTACTGCTACTGCTGTGTAATCTTGGTTCAATTCACAGCATATTCTACAAGTTACCCTGCAATAACTAACTGTTAGAATAGCGCCACCGTATTGTATCGCACTGAGTGCACTTCAATCCTTTATCCCGCGAGTTTGCTAGCTAGCAAAATAATAATACCAATTTTAAAACAAATAACATGTGTAACGTACACACTCGAGAAAATTATTTACTAGTACTTACGCAACTCCCCCGTTGTGAAAACGTACAAATCCTTCTTGTATTTTTCGTTTTCCAGCAAACACTCATTAAAACGGCCTCCAGGCACATTAGCGCACTCACCCCCGACTGATCAGGGAGGGGGTGGGGGGTCACACATTGAAACAGACTAACGTGCAGAGGTACAGCCCAGGCAGAGAAATGTTGCTTTTAGACTTTGCGACTCGTTTTATTTCTCTATCTGATAAGAAAACTATTCAATCAGATAGTTATTTGTGGTGAATGAAATACGGTTACAGTTTCAAGAAGTTTTAAGCACCAAATCCGAAATCCAAGCACTGCAATATTAAAATCCAATTCAATTTCTTGTTTGCTCCGAAATCTACGACATGACTATATACAGAAAAGCTTAACATGGTATGCAAAAAAAACCCCGAAGACAATAACAAATACATGAACAAAAAATGTTTTAACTGTCAGTTATGTCATTTTAAAATTTTCCAAAACTAACATTTTCTTTGATTGACTGATATTAAATTGATTAGGGTCAAGTTTAGTGTGAACAATATTACACAAACAAGCACGTGTGTGCGCATGCGCACATATTAGAATCCCTTCGATCGCTTCTCATATGTGCGCATGCGCACATATTAGAATCGCTTCGATCGCTTGTGACGTGATAACTTTGCTTTGATCCTTTCTGATGTCATAACTTTGCTTTGATTCCAAAACCTATAAATAGGAGCGCTCACCTGTTACTTTATGCTTAACGGACGTTGACCTGCAGCAACTAAAACCCTGTCGAGAAGTTTTGAGAGCAATTTATGAGAGAAACCAAAACAAGTTCAGTTTTGTTTCTCACCAATTCACAGCGCAAACAGACACATTACACCATGTCAGCCAACCCATCCTTCGGCTCAGATGAGCTTGGAATATCTAAAGGGACCATTTTGGGAGATCACCACGTGGTGGAGGCTTTCCTTGGAGAAGGAAGCTTTGGTGTTGTAACGAAATGTCGCGATACAAAAAACAACAAAACTGTTGCTGTTAAAGTCAACAAAAGCGACCCTGAAATTCTGCTCCAGGCAAAACTGGAAATTTTCATCCTGGAGCAGCTACGACGCTTGGATCCAGACAGGTGCAACATTGTCGAATGGAACGGCTATTTCCTCGATGGAGAGCGCATTTGCTTGAATTTCGAACTCCTCGACCAAAGCCTGTCAGACTACATAGGGGACCGGAATAACCGAGGTCTCCCAATGAGAGAAATCAGGCCAATTTTGCATCAGCTCGCAAATGCTCTATTCCACCTGGGGTCTGTGGGAATAGTGCATGCTGACCTCAAACCTGTCAACATCATGGTTGTGAACCGCAGTGAGTCTCAAGTCAGAGTCAAACTTATAGACTTTGGCATTGCATGTAACACCTCTGCAGTGATTCCTGGTGACTGTGTGGGGACAATTGGTTATTGTGCACCTGAGATTATGCTTGGCACTCCATATGATGAAGCAATTGACATGTGGTCTCTAGGGCTGGTAGCTGTGGAGCTTGCTACAGGGGTGCCTCTCTATCCTGGGGAAGACGATTATGACGTTTTGAAATTCATAATTGAAACTCAGGGTCAGCTACCAGATCATCTCCTAGAGTCTGGCTTGTACACTGACAGCTATTTCATCGAGGATAACCACAACGAACAGCGCTGGACATTTAAGACCCCAGAACAATTTCAATACGAGACAGATTATCGATCCAAGGAAACTCGATCGATAAAACTTAAGTGTCTCGATGACCTCGAACAACTGCTGAAAGTTAGGCGAGGACCGGAAAATGGCCAAACATTATTTGTAAGGCTAATCAAAGAAATGTTGGCCTTGGATGCAAATCAGCGCATAACACCCTCGGAGGTTCTGAAGCATCCCTTTTTCGACCCTGGCCTCATAAGGAGAACCCCCTGCACTGACATGAATAGTACAGGGGGAGAACTCCTTGTGCTCTCTCAGCAGCCTTCAAGCTGGAAAAGTCATGGATCGCAAAAATTCAGCTGCAGTTTCCAAAACTCAGTTGAATTTCCTCAAAAAGAGACATCAACACCTCAGCCAACCCATCTGCCTCTGAAGATGATCTTCAAATAACGGAAGGGACCATTTTAGGAGATCACCACGTGGTAGAGGCCTTCCTTGGAGAAGGAGGCTTTGGTTTAGTAACCAGATGTCGCGATACAAAAAACAACAAAACGGTTGCTATTAAAGTCAACAAGAGCGACCCTGAAATTCTGCTCCAGGCAAAACTGGAAATTTTCATCCTGGAGCAGCTACGACGCTTGGATCCAGACAGGTGCAACATTGTCGAATGGAACGGCTATTTCCTCGATGGAGAGCGCATTTGCTTGAATTTCGAACTGCTCGACCAAAGCCTGTGGGACTACATTGGGGACCGGAATAACCGAGGTCTCCCAATGAGAGAACTCAGGCCAATTTTGCATCAGCTCGTAAATGCTCTGTTCCACCTGGGTTCTGTGGGAATAGTGCATGCTGACCTCAAACCTGGAAACATCATGGTTGTGAACCGCACTGAGTCTCCCGTCAAAGTCAAACTCATAGACTTTGGCCTCGCATGTCCTGCTTCTGCAGTGATTCCTGGTGACCGTGTGGGGACAACTGGTTATTGTGCACCTGAGGTTATGCTTGGCATTCCATACGACAAAGCAATCGACATGTGGTCTCTGGGGCTGGTAGCTGTGGAGCTTGCTACAGGGGTGCCTCTCTATCCCGGGGAAGACGATTATGATGTTTTGAAATTCATAATTGAAACCCAGGGTCAGCTACCAGATCATCTTCTAGAGTCTGGCTTGTACACTGACTGCTATTTCATCGAGGATAACTACAACAAACAGCGCTGGACATTTAAGACCAAAGAACAATTTCAATACGAGACACATTATCGATCCAAGGAAACTCGATATATAAAACTTAAGCGTCTCGATGACCTCGAACAACTGCTGAAGGTTAGGCGAGGACCGGAAAATGGCCAATCATTATTTGTAAGGCTAATCAAAGAAATGTTGGCCTTGGATGCAAATCAGCGCATAACACCCTCGGAGGTTCTGAAGCATCCCTTTTTCGACCCTGGCCTCTCAAGGAGAACCCCCTGCACTGACATGAATAGTACAGGGGGACAAAACCTTGTGCTCTCTCAGCAGCAATCATCGTTTGGGTGGCCAGAATTCTAGGGGAGCTAGAAATTCTTGTGGAAAAAAAAAGCCCAAAACAATAACATCAACAAAAACAAGCAATGAATGTGGTCTTAAACTTGGGCACAATTTGGCTTGAAATCCATCAACTAATCTCTCAATATTCAAAGCGGAGCAGCAGACAACTTACCATCACATCAGTCCTTCAATCAGACCTACAACAAACGTCTTCAGTCTCTCACCCCAACCGGTCGCAGCAGATGGCCGCCCCGACCTGAGCCTGGTTCTGCCGGAGGTTTCTTCCTGTAAAAAGGGAGTTTTTCCTTCCCACTGTCGCCAAAGTGCTTGCTCATAGGGGGTCATATGATTGTTGGGTTCTCTGTATGTATTATTGTAGGGTCTACCTTACAATAATACATACAGCCTTGAAGTGACTGGTGATGTGATTTGCTGCTGAATGAATTCGGAACTAATTGGAAATCTGGATATTAATTAAATAAACCTGCTTTGAGCATCAATTAATTGTTGTTTGAAATTCTTTATAAATATATAAATATAGTGCCACTCTTCTACTGTTTAAATTGCAACTGTTTAAAACTGACTAATTTATTCATACACTTGAGCATAAACACTTCTTCCAGCTCTATCTCTCTACCAAACCTGACTCTACTCTTCCTCCACCCTCCCATCCTCTGTCTAGCTGAAAACTTAAATTCTTGGTTCTCCTCCAATTTCCTTAAACTCAACAGCAATAAATCGGAACTTCTTCTGGTTGGCACTAAACGACTGCTATCCAGAATTAACAATTTCTCTCTCACCATCAATAACTCGCTGGTCCCTATCTCTCCCTCTGTGAAAAGCTTGGGTGTCATTCTCGATAGCACAGTATCCTTTAACTCACATATCAATAATATTACAACGTGCAGCATATTTCCAACTTCTAACATTAATGCGCCTCCGCCCCTTCCTCAAACCTCACGCCACTGCCATCCATCCATATCTTGTTTACTCTAGAATTGACTACTGCAAAACTCATATTATTTGGCCTTACACAAAAATCTATCAAACAAGCTCCAACGTGTCCAGAACTCTGCTGCCCGTATTATTACTAGGACTTCTTCTACCCACCACATCTCCCCAATCCTGAAGCAACTTCACTGGCTCCCGGTTAAATTTCGCATCCATTTTAAAATAATTCTGTATACATTCAAGGCTATTCATTCTCTCTCTCCACCGTACCTCTCTGACTTATTACAGATGAAGCTCCCATCCCGCTGTCTCAGATCTTCATCTTCTCTTTCTCTCTCTGTTCCCTCTGCTCGTCTGATCACAATGGGAGGGAGGGCTTTTAGCTGCTCTGCCCCTCGACTTTGGAATTCCCTACCCCCGGACCTCAGAAATATTAGTTCATTCTCTCTTTTTAAGTCCACCCTCAAAACTCATCTGTTTAAAATTGCCTATCCTTAAATTTCTGTATGCTTTAACTTTTATCTTCTATTTTTATTATTGTGTATATTTCCAGTTTTTATCTGTTGTACAGTGTCCTTGGGTGCTTTGAAAGGCGCTATTTAAATAAAATGTATTATTATTATTACAGCGCTTTACTTAGTCCCCAAGGACCCCAAAGAGCTTTACACTACATTCAGTAATTCACACATTCACACACACATTCACACACTGGTAATGGCAAGCTACATTGTAGCCACAGCCGCCCTGGGGCGCACTGACAGAACATTGCAGAACCTTCAGCACCTCGTATGAAAAATATTTGACTGTGTGTATGTTCAGGGTGGTGTGGCTGTAAGAGAGGGACTGCTTCAGAAACAGCCTCTTTATACATGCTGTGATGACACAGTCATGCTTAGGTTTTTATGTCCTGTATATAAGTTGAATTGTCCAAAGCACAAAAATGTTGGACTTCCAAATGGTCCTAACACACTGTGTGCTCTCTGTCACTTTAACACTGTGCTGTGAGAAAGTAACATGTGTTATTATGGTGACGTTACCGCGGGAAAAGCATTTTTGCAGCTCAGTGTTGAAGCTGCAGTTCACAACAAAGGTTTGCATGTTTTCGCTGTAACATGTGAAGCTTAGTACAACCCTATATTTTAAAGTGTGTGACATTTGCCAAGTATAAAAGGTCTTTTATAGCGGGTTTCTCTTGCTTACGGCCATACCACCCTGAACACGCCCGATCTCGTCTGATCTCGGAAGCTAAGCAGGGTCGGGCCTGGTCAGTACTTGGATGGGAGACCGCCTGGGAATACCAGGTGCTGTAAGCTTTTGCACTTCCACACACAAACTGCAGAGGGCGCCGCTGCTCACTCAGTGGAGGCAGCTTGAGGAAAAGCTTCATGACAACGCTTGTAGGAGCCATATAAGTTGTCTCCGTCTGACTAAGTGGGTTGGTTTAAATGGACTCACTGTATTGGTGCATGGGTGTGTGGCATGTCGCATGCTTGTGGTATAAGATAAATGTGGTTGCACTCACTTGTTCACAGCACCTGATGTGATGAGCAGAAGGTAGGGTGAGCACGAGGCAAAACTTTCTGATGATCGTAATATTATCGCAATATGAATGCAAATTGAACACAACGTGATCGCAATTGATAGCAGCTTGAATGATTGTGATATAGTTGGACTGTAACTTGATGGTGTTTGTATATTTGTGCACTAATTGATGCCATAGACCAGTTTGTAATTTTGACATAGTAGCTAGTGCAGTTATTCATAAATTGCAGTTATTTGTTTGTGCAGTCTGTGAGTTTGTTGGACAGTTAAACCCATATGTTGATTTGTGGTTCGGACAGTTGCATACGGAAATAAAGAAGCAAATGATACAGAAGTGTATTTTGTGCGTTAATTGTTGCGCGTCATCGGTGTCCTCATGTTTAGCCTGCCGCGGCCATTGGTTGGAAGAGCCGCAACACTCAGAGTTTTATTGTTGCTAACATTTCTTATAGATAGCACAGATAGTGCCCCACTGCAGTAATCACTCATGTCTAGATATTCCTGTTAAAAGGGAGTTTTTCCTCCCCACTGTAACATGGCAAACATAGCAAACGAATAATCCAGCTGAAGCTTCAGACAGCCGTCAGACAGTGAAACACTGCCATCTGCTGGACGCGAATAACACAGACGCTGCTTTGACGGGTGAGGGAGTTTCAACAAGTCTGCAACGACTCAAGCATCAAACTACAGAACTATTACAGCGGACATGGTGCTCTAATGACTGCTTCATTAACGCAGGTCAGAAAGGATCAAACATATCAATAAATTATAAAACACAAAACGTCTCTTATTGCCCAGGGCTCAGGAAGTGAGTGTGTTCCTTATAGCCTATTAAACCTTAGCAGGTTATTTTGTTGTGTTACAGATGAAACAGCTATCCAGTAACATTCAGCTACAAAAATGCTTTTTTATAATTACTTTTTTACAGCTTCACACTTTTACACAAGTTTTATCATCAGTGTCACAATGGCCGCTGCTAAAATTGAGTACAAGATATTTGTTGGCCTGATTAAAAGGTCTTGATGCGTGCTCAATCATCCAGGGAAGTAAATCTCCAAAAGTTGATCCTGTTCTTCTGGACGTAGCGTTTTCAGTCAGAGAAACCAGCCGACTGAAGGAACAATGGGCTGGGAGGTCAGTTCCTTAATCATGATTATGCAAATTCTCATGACCATTGATCAACAACCACTGATCAATGGTCTTGAGTACCATTCACAGAGAGTTGGAGAACGGCTGCAATCACAGCATTGTAAGATGGTGACAGATGTACCCTTAGGCCCCCTCCTTGATTCAGAGAGGGTCTTTCCCTTTTCACGTAAATGGCCTCCTTGACTCCGCCCTCAAACCAGCGTTCATTGCAGTTATTGTTGACAATCACATTGTATCGTGTAACCATCCAGCTCACATATTCAATGTAAATGATTTGTTGAACTCAAGACATGATGAATTTCCTGCATTAAAAAACACATCCAGCCTAGTGTTCTCACTCTCCCTAAATGGATCTGTTACATTAGTGATATATGGGAGTTGTGTTTCAGTCTTTTCCACATGAGGACATTTACATTTAGTTTTTGCTTTACTGATGAGTGGCTGGTTAACCTGCAGTGGTTGAAGTATGTGTCGGTCGTCTGGAAGAGTAGGTGTAGAAGACGTCTTTAATGAATGTAATGCTCTGAAGGTGTCAGTGATTACTGTGAATTCATTAGAAAAGTGGATTTCAGTGAATAAGGAATAAGACAGGCCCTCATGGTGACGCTCAGGTGTCCATAAAGTGTAACAGGAGAGCTTTGTCATACTTTCAGATATTTTACATGAGCCAGTCTTTCAAAAATTACATAAATAAATAATTCATTCATTCATCCACAGGAAACACAATGCTCATATCTGAAAGTAAACTCTGATATATATCCCCAACTAGAGTTAGTACTAAATAAAGGATCGCCCCAAAATGACTAAATATATAAAGACACTCTCCAGAAGAAGTTAAAGGGATTTTATTTATTGTACAAGCAATATCTTCATAAGAATGACAAATTCTGCAGACATATTACCTTCTTACTGAACCTGAATAACTCACACACAGACGTGTCTGCTGCTTATCTTTGTTCAAACATGATGTTTTATCTTCTCTTCAAAACACATTACTCATCTTTCTGGCATCGTGTTACATGAAAACACCTGCATTCTACCTGTGTCATTGTACCACAAAGACAATGATTGCAACACTGTGCTTGCAAAATAGAAGAAATAAGACGACCAGCAAATACATCAAAGATGGTAAAAGTGATTCCATCTTTGTGTCTCCTCCCATTGTTTCCCCAGTCTGTCTAGTTCCCATATTCCCAGGACACCACTGGACAACAAGTGGGTATTCCAAGACTGAGAGACAGCCAGAGTTGGCAAAAGATCAGACATTCTTAAGTAGAAGTAAAAATACTATTGTTCCAGTGAAAGTTAAAGTACTGATTCAGCTTCATTACTCAGCTAAAGCAAAAAAGTACAGGCTCGAAGCGCTTACAGAGAAAAGCATACAACAGAATACAACAGAATGCTGTTCGCGGCAGTAACACACACTTGGAGGAGAGGCTCCAGCCGTCCATTCCAGCCCTATCCCTAACATTAACTCTAACCATAACTTTAACCCTTCAGGTCTTGTTTTACAAAGCGATTCATGATTAGAACAAAAAACACATTTACACATACCGATGATTTGTCACATAGCATCGTTACCTGTTGGGATGAGAACGTGTTGTTTCCAGAACACCACAAATTGGGGTGTCTGTAGCTCAGGTAGAGCAGGAAACCTACTAATCAGAAAGTTGCTGGTTCAATCCCCGCCTGCTCCAGCCCGAAGTTTCTGGTTTCACTCCCCGCCCTGCTCAGCTGCATGCCAAATATCCTTGGGCAAGACGCTAACCCCAAGTTGCTCTCCGATGCATCCATCGGGAGGATGAATGCGTATTAATGTTAGATAGAAAGCACTTACAGAGAAAAAGCATAGAAAAAAGTGAGTGCATGAATGAGGCAAGTTGTAGAGAGTAGAAACGTTTTATACAAGAACCAGTTCATTTACCGTTATATTTTAGTTTCATTTTCAGTTCTGTACTTTTTACATGTAATATTGATTCATTAGATTGACTACATGTATTAGACCTAACTTGCTGACAGCAAATTTAAACAACCGTAATAATTTATTTTCAGCGTCTGAAATATTTATTTAGTTTGTTTTTTGTTTTCTTTTTGGCTCCTGATATTAGTCAACTACCATTTGTCAATGTTGAACTAATAATGAATCTAAGAAAAGGTATTTGTGTCAGGGCTCTGTGTGCGGGCAGGTGGAGATGTGGATCCAAGTGCAGGACTCTCAGACGGAAATATAACTGAAAACCACAGCTTTATTGCTGGCACCAACAAAACAGAAACCAAACATGAAAACACTAACTGGAACAAACAGGCAGGATCTGAGGGTACGACGCGACACCGAGCATGGGAAAACACAGGGCTTAAATACACAGGGTAGTAATGAGGGAATGGGCAACAGAAGGGAGACACAGCTGGGGGAGATCAGGGCTAACGAGACGGGGGAGCTAAGCTGCACACACTAACATAAGACAAAGACTTTCACAATAAAACAGGAAACAAGAATTACTAAACCAGATGCAGACATGACACTGAGAGACAGACTAGACACTGAACAGAAACTGTAATACACATGAGAACCCAAAACCTAAGAACTGATCCCTCACCAAGAATAACAGAAACAGATCTATAATGATAATAATAAACAAAGCACCAGAACATTAGAAAACAATCCATAATGCAAAAATAAACCAAAACATAATAAACTCAAAATACTGGGTCCAACGGACCCAGAACCGTGACAATTTGTCACGGTTGGCCAGCGTCAACCGTGGGGAAGTGAGGAAGGAGGAGCCTGGCACGGAGCTCTGAATGCAAGCAGTGCGTTTATTTACAGTGAATGGAAAATAACAATAAATCCGCAGTGCGTTCCCGACTCCCGTGAAATGTCCTCTTCCCAGTGCTAGTGTTCCTTGTCTCCGCTCCTCAGTGTCTGAGCACCCCGTGCTCGCTGCCCTCTCGTCTCCACGCTTCTCCTGGGGAGATAACAAACAGGCAGCCGTAAGACACATACAATGCGGCAGACTATCCGTACTGACTGGCCGAGAGACTAACGTGAAGTCACGCAACCTCACACCTCACGCCACTGCCATTCTCATCCATAATCTTGTTATCTCTAGAATTGACTACTGCAACTCATTATTATTTGGCCTTACACAAAAATCTATCAACAAGCTCCAACGTGTCCAGAACTCTGCTGCCCGTATTATTACTAGGACTTCTTCTACCCACCACATCTCCCCAATCCTGAAGCAACTTCACTGGCTCCCGGTCAAATTTCGCATCCATTTTAAAATAATTCTGTATACATTCAAGGCTATTCATTCTCTCTCTCCACCGTACCTCTCTGACTTATTACAGATGAAGCTCCCATCCCGCTGCCTCAGATCTTCATCTTCTCTTTCTCTCTCTGTTCCCTCTGCTCGTCTGATCACAATGGGAGGGAGGGCCTTTAGCTGCTCTGCCCCTCGACTTTGGAATTCCCTACCCCCGGACCTCAGAAATATTAGTTCATTCTCTCTTTTTAAGTCCACCCTCAAAACTCATCTGTTTAAAATTGCCTATTCTTAAATTTCTAATCCAGCGTCAGAGAGAGCGCCACCGCATTCTTAAGTAGCTCCTCCGACAAGGCTTGATCAGCTGTGTGATGGTCTTCAGGTGTGGCCAACCACCTGGCAGGGCCACACCTAGTGCTGGACGATATGACCCAAAATTCATATCTCGATATTTTTTAGCTGGATGGCGATATAAGATATATATCTCGATACTTTTTTTAAAGCCATAAAGTAAGAACAAAAAGAGAGTTCTTAGTCACACTGTGTCCCAGATGTCACACAGGCACTTTTATTTACATACAGCATAGATGTACATGAAAAAAACTACTCAAAAATAAATTATGAGCATTTATTAAATAATAATGCTCCATAAATAAAAGAAAACTATGTTGTTTTTGTGCATAACAAAGAGCTCACAATTGTGCAGTCAAAATGTAAACTAAAAGACGCTGAGCATAATAACAAAGACAGATCTCACAGCTGCTCTGTTGTAAATGTATGTATGTAATCTATGTAAAGCACTTTGGGGTCCTTAGGGACTAGTAAAGTAAAAGTATATAAATACAGGCCATTTACCATTTAAATGATTTAAACGATTCGAATTCACTGCAAACAGTGGCTCCATACAAGCATATGGTTCATGCATATATTTAACAAATAAAAGATGCTCGGTTCAATTCATTTACATGTCTTTCCATATGGAGCATCTGTTGCAGTAAAAGTTTATGGAAATAATTTCTCAATCTCTATTGAATACAATCTCTTTATAACTTCAGAGACAAAGCTCTCATATTTATGACCTCTTTTTAACCATTTTTTTATTATTACGAGTAAACTTTTTCTTGTTTCAGCCACAACACACAGCCTTAAAACACAAATCAGATTACACGGAACACAGCTTACCTTTAGAAAAGACCATTAAAAGAGGAAATAAATGCATAAACGCGCAGTCTGCCATGCTGTAAAGGGAGACACGTGGTATTCATATACGCACACTCGTAGCGTGAGGTTTTGCGTGCGTACGTGTGTTTGGTCACGTCTCATTGCGCTAGTACAGCCCCATCAAGGTTCTACTGGGTTTTCATTGCAAGGCAGTGTGAGCTGCTGTGTAAATCTCTGTTGATACAGACTGATTTTCCCCCCACGGGTTTAATATTTGTTAACTTTTAAATGCTAAACTGTGGCTTTATACTTCAGCAGGAGGAGCCACTCCAGTTATTTTTTATACTGCTATGTTTAATTTTAGTTGCTGGAAGTCGCAAATTGTCCTTAGACACCAGTGATTACTAAACACCGGGAAGTGTTCAGTAGTCAATGGCGAAGCGCTGTTCATTGGTGAGAACTGTCGGCACTAACTTTATTTTTATTTTGCAACACATTCCCTTCTTGTTTTCCTCCCTCAATGCTTGTGCTCGTTTCTGAGCTGCTAATCTACGCTGTTCTTGGCAGGTAATTACTGAAAGGAACTCTGACTGTGTCTTTTTAAATAAACGCACTGTTAGTAGATGATTTAAAGGTAACGCCCACGAGTGAATATTTATAAATGAATCATCATGCTAATTTGCTCTCCAGAGTTTAGTCGCTAAGCTTACAGAGACAGACGTCAAAAAGTGATTTCCGATGTTTACAGGTGTTTTTAATAGTTAATGTCTTTACTTATACAGGTAAATAGACTTTAGTGAATAGGATTTACAAAGAGGTTATATATAAAATGCAAAACTACCTGTTTTTCAAGTATCTTTATGACTCTGTGTCATTGTACCAAAATTATAAGCAATCCAGTCCTTTTTAGATGTTTAAAAATATTTTTACAGAACTGTTGTTATATTTGTTGTCTGCTGACCTTTTGGCCAGATCACCTTAAAAAAGACATTTTTAATGTCAACAAGATTTTTTTTAACCGGATAAATAAAGGATATAAAAAGTAACATTGCAAAAAACTGACTGCAGCTTCTAACTTGTAACAGGAATGTCGTGGCTCAAGATGACTTGATATCATTTATGAGGGATAAATCTGATATATATCACATATTATAAGGCAACAAATTATTTACAGCAGTTTAAATACAGGCAATCACTTTTTGGCAAAATACTGGAAATCAGTTTTGGCAGACAATCACTTTTAGGCACAACAGAACGTTCCTAAATCTACTCGTGAGATATCACGATGGCAGCTTTGATCACTAATTTTGTTTTTACTCATTTTATTCTATGAAATACTTTTGACGTGACTACTGAATTTCAACCAGTTAAACTCACTGATGTATTTTACTTTCTGTCTTAGGACGACAAAAATAGACGTACCGGAGTGCCACAGCCCCACATCTCTGCACACACTGACTCCGTCATCTCTGTCTTTGTTAGTTCATCAGTTCAGTTTTCCTGGCACGAATTTGCAGGGCTGAACAATAACAGCACGAGTTTCGATTCTGTGTCCACTGCGGTTAATCTGCCATCATTTAGATTATATGACAACAACCTTCAAATCTGAAGTCTCAGAAATCTGCTTCATGTACAAGTTCCTCCAATAATCAGGGCTAATATCACCAAATCGTACATAAACAGACTTTAACATGTTAAATATTTCTCAAATATGGGGAAAAAAACAATATAAAATACTATATTAATAACAAAATAACTTAAAAAACAGCTACAAATTGCTTGAAACATTTGCAATAAAAAATACAAAACAGCTTTATTGTCAGTACATGAGGACACAGTTACAGCGATGTTGGAGTGGTCAAAAGAAGACAGAGATATGAAGTAGAAATATTCTATACAAATATTAAATAGAAGAAAAAACAAAGTTATAAAAACATTAATAATTGAAATCTGCAACAATATTCACATAAAGTGTAAAATGCAGAGTTAACTGTTTAATAGGTAAAGTTTAGGTCTTGCAGTCGAACAATGATCCCAAACACAGCAGCAAATCTACAGCAGCTGAAAAGCAAAGTCCAGACCTCAACCTGGGACATTCAGAGAGCTGTGCTTAAATAAATGCCCACAAACCTCAAACAACTGAAGCAACGTTGTAATGAAGAGTGGGCCAACATTCCTCCACAACAATATGAGAGACTGATAAAGTCAAGCAGAAAACAATTACCTCACATTCGTGCTGCTAGAAGTGTTTCTAGTTATTCACAGGACTGTAGTTTGAATTTAAAGAAATGTGAAAGTGCACTGAAATTAACATAAAGTTATTGCAATTTAAAAAAAAATCAAGAAATCTAAGAGGAAGAAACAATGTAAACCACACAAACTCTGTTCCTTATATTCTCCACATGGCAATGCACATAACAGACATAAAATATATGCATTTATCAATAAAAATATACAATTTTTCCATAGTCATAGCCAGGCCCGATTACTGCCAAACCTGTGCTGAATCAATCACTTAAATAGGACCTGTCTGACAAAGTAGAGTAGACCAAAAGATCCTCAAAAACTACACATCATGGCGCGATCCAAGGAAATTCAGAAGCAAATAAGAAACAAAGTAATTGAGATCTCTCAGTCTGGAGATGCAACGTCAAGATGAACAGAATCCAGTTTCTGGGATCCTGAAGGAGAATGTCTGGCCATCTGTTCACGACCACAAGCTGAAGTGCACTTGATCCAAGCTCACCAACAAGTCCAGCTCTAAGCAGCTTAAGTAAAACAAAATAAAGACTTTGGAATGGCTTAGCCAAAGTTCATACGTGAATCTGATTGAGGAGCTGAGACCTTGGAAAGGTGGTTCATACTCAAAAACCCTCCAGTGTGGCTGAATTACAACAGTTTTGCAAAGATGAGTGGGCAGAAATTCCTCCACCACCTCGCAAAGGACTCATTGCCAGTTATCCCAAACGCTTTATTGCAGATGTTTCTACTCAGGGTGGCCCAACCAGTTATTAGGTTTAGGGGGCAATCACTGTTTCCACACAGGGCCATAATAATGGCCGCCTTAATAATAAATGCCTTGATTTAGGAACTACTTTTAATGTTTACTTGTGCTATTTTGCAAAAAATAAAATCTCTGCAAAAACATCAAAACTGCTGACCGTCTGACCTCAATATGAAATTATTAATCTTTTGACAAAAAACATTTAGATTTGTAAAAATTAAGAAACCATAGAGGAACAAACAATGTTGTTTGCTACATTCTAACATGGCAATCCAAATAACAGTAATGCAAACATATATATTTATCAATAAAAACAGATCGCCTTTCACTGTTACAAAAGTTAAGTATATCAATGTTTGTTCAGCTTTCATAAATGTAAGTTTAGAAGTACATTGTATATTTTTTGGTAAAGTCCAACTTCTTTTAATACATGCAACACATTTCAGAACATTTGGGACAAATACAACAAAAGACTGGAAATACTTCGTAAAAATCTGGTGAAACACTTTAAAGCCAGTGGGATTAAATGGGAGACATAAAATTTAATACTAGACAAAGACCGATTGAATCATGAAGCAAAGAATTAATAACTAAATCACAAGTAGAAAATGTTATGCAGATATTATTGGATAGATTTTGGTGTAGAAAAAAATGACAAGAAATCAAAAATGAAAGTTATCTGGTCTTTTTCTGTAAAGAGTAGCCTACTGCAGAGCAGCAACACTGACAAAGACCATCATCACCAATACTGCAGCTAATACAATGATCCAGGAGGAAACTTGAAAAAGCAGGAAAAATGTGACACTGATCAAAATGAATACATCAATTATTGATCAAAGAGAAAATGCATACTACCACAATGCATTGTTATTGCATCTCAGTTTCTCACCATCACTGATAATCTGACGTCTGCTGGACCTCAGGAATCGTCACCATCACCTCTCTGTGAGGAGCAGAGAGCACTCGTGCTGCACATCCCACCTGTGTGCTGTGTTTACGTGAACCTGAGAGCACAGCTGTAGTGGTGACAGTGAATGTAGCGTTGGTGTTGGACACACTGACAGTGTTGTACCGTGAGAAGCTGAGGTCTTGTTGTGAGACACTGAGTGTTACAGTGGGAGCAGGTCGACCAGTGGCTGAACAGGAAACAACCCACTCTTCAGTAGAGTTTGACTCTCTGACATCAACAACAGGTTCATGCAGCTCTGTGATGGATTGACAAATATCATTACATCAAATCATTACATTAGTTTGAGTCTCCTGTTGTTGGTTAAAGAAGGTAAAAGTTCTTACCATAAACTTGGAGGCAGGTTCTACCTGTAAAGGCTCCTTCAGGATAAGTGTTAAACAGACAGTGATAGCAGCCTTCATCCTGCACCGTCACATTCCTGATGACTATGGAGCAGTTCTGTAGTCCAGTGTATTTAAACTTGACTTTATCGTTAAAGCCATCATTCACTCTCTGACCATAGTACTTGCTGTAGGTGGCAACATTTGTCTCCACATCAGGAGAGATTTTCTGCCATGTGACCTGAAGGACGTCTTTAGTCTCCAAGAGCTGACAGCTGAATTCAGCATCTTCTCCCACTGCTGCCAGCACAGTCTGCTGTGTTTGGATCACTGCTGTTAGAGCTGCATGGAGAATAACATGAGTTAGAGATGTGGAACTGAGAGGTATTGATGGGAAGGATTAAACAATAATTCGGGTCATGGAGTAGTCTGTGTTTTAGGCTCAAACAAATTGACATGTGGGTACCACTTAAATGTGATGTAGACTATAAATATAAACCTGACAGTCATTGTTTCATACTGTATGTTTCAGGTACATTTTCTATAATCTATAAAAAGTAACACAATTCAGTTAGCTACCAACTAAACAAAGAAAGTCAGATAGACGTACAGATCGTGTTTATATTGGTTCTGTTGGTCCATGACCAATTCTGGAGGTCTGTACTGCATTTGAACTTTTTCAACAATTTGGAGGTCCAACCATGATTTAAGCTGGACATCAATATGGCGTTCAACATTAGAACCTTGGACTTGATGTATATTTTTTGGACATCATGTAGATATCTATGACAAGTGCAGGGAATTTACAAGATTAATTGAGGTCATATTTTTATTTACAAAATATCAATATTGGGATTACAAAACAATCCCTTCAGTGGACCAAAAATGAATTATAAAACCCATCACTTCAACATAACCAGTACCAGGACTGGTATTGACTGGTAGCTCGTGCTACTGTAGAAATTCCCATTGATTTTCTACATTTTCCCAGAGGCCTCCCCTTCTGTGGATTACTGGTATGTTATTTATTAATTTGTGCCTCATTTATTTCAGACCAGTTATTTCACTGGGGAAGCCCTAAATTGCCCACTTCCTAATTTCAGCACTGTTTGATCTTTCTCTTTAGCATGTATGTAACTTTGGTTTGTTGAGATTTTGGCATTACTTCTGTCATAAACATTCTCTCTCAGACATAACTGACTAAGATTTCTGTGGTTACCCAGAACATTTTAATAGACTTTTTGTAATGAATCAGGTCTTCAAGCCCTTCTTTTTAAAATAGTGTATAAACCGTATGTATGTGTGAAAGACTGTTAATGTTTTGATAAATTGTTTGTTTTAGAACAATTGGTGAGTGTGTTTAGCCACTTCACACTACTACACTTTGCTCTAAACTACATTCCTTCTCTGAACAGTATATATGTGAATGGACTGACGGATCTTTTAATTTCAAATGTTAAATAATTGTCAGTAAACTACTTATGACCTGAACTCCGTCTCTGTCTAATGGAAATGAGTGCCTTCTTGTTTTTAACTACATTGGGGTTGTGAAACGTCTTTTACATTGTAGGCCACATACAACCCAACTTCTGTTAATTTACCAACCATACATACATAACACACAAACATGTGGTTTATCTATTGCTTTCATCGTAATATGAATAGGCATGGGGCAACCTTTAACAAAACAGTCTAAAGCTGTTTTCACACAGCTCTCAAAACAGTCTCATTAATCTGAATGATGAACAACTCAACACAGAAAGTTGATTTTGTTCTTTTTTATTAGGCTGAGTGTTCAGTGGGAGAAACGTTTTGTCACTCATTCAAACAAAATCTAAACTCTTCAGTAATTGTATCTCCCTCTAATTCTGTCTAAAGACAATCTCTTTGTCACTTCAGAGAAAAGTTCTCACATTTTAGGATCATTTTTAATTATTACGAGTGAAGGTTCTTGTTTTCTTTTTTTTTTCTCTTGTCACAATAAATAACTTTAAAAAACAAAAACAACAATACGGAATAAAACTTACCTTTTGAAAAGGCCATAAAAAGAAAAAACAAACACAGAATCCCACAGTCTGACATGGTGCACGTCTCTGTGTCCCCACTGGCTGTTGTACCACGTATTGAAACAACGTCGTACAATAGCCAAATTATTGAAAACTCAAATGTCCCCGAAGGAAGGAAGAATCTCCCTTCCTTGTGGGACATTCCAAGGTGTGTTAGAATGATCAACTGTACCAAGTAAAGTACAAAAACTTCCCAGTGCAGTAGAGTTTCATCAGTGTTTTAATCAGCAAACTCAATCATTTTTTTCTGCATTTTGAAAATTCAGTAAAGCTGTAGGTGTCAACATTTGTCTCCACATCTTGTAAGATTTTCTGCCATGTGACCTGAAGGATGTATTTAGTCTCCGAGAGCTGACAGCTGAATTCAGCATCTTCTCCCACTGCAGCCAGCACAGTCTGCTGTGCTTGGATCACTGCTGTTAGAGCTGCACAAACAAAATAAGAGGCTTTCATAGTCCGTGTTTTATGTTTCATTTAAAAAAACAACAACAACTACATAACAGAATGCAGTGAGGTACATACTGAACTTACAGGACAGAAACAAAGTACCAATCCTATTGCAGTAGTATATCTCCAGTAACAATACCAGCATTGGTATCAATACTATTGATAACTGCATCAATCTGCCCACCTCTAACTCGTGCTATTGTAGAAATTCCCTGTGAACTTATACATTTTCTCAGAAGCCTTCCCTCCGCGCATTACTGGTATGTTATTTATTATTTTGTGCTCCAAGTTCAGTTATTTCACTGGGGAAGCCCCGTAATGCCCACTTCTTCATTTCATGTACTGTTTGATCTTTCCCTTTAACATGTATGTAACTTTGGCTTGTTGAGATTTTAGCATTACTTCCGTCACCAACATTTTAATGCTATCTTTACTCTGTTATAATCATCTCTCTGTCTCAGGCATAACTGACTGAGATTTCTTTGGAAAAGTTCTCACATTTATGACCTTTTTAGGAGCTTCTTGTTTTGTTTTGTTTTCCTGTCACAATAAATAACTTAAAAAACCAAAAATAACTATATGGAATAAAACTTACCTTTTGAAGAGGCCATTAGAAAAACTAACAAATGTATAATCCCACAGTCTGACATGTCTCTGTCCCCTCACTGGCTATTATACAATGCATAGAAACAAATTAGAGAATTTCACTTAGTCCCTTCCTTGCGGAAATTCCCAGCTGTGAAATATACACAAAGTAAAGTACAAAAACTTCCCAGTGCAGTAGAGTGTCATCTGTGCATTCCTTGCAGGGCTGAAATCTTTTAATCATCCATCTAAATCATTATTTTTCTGCATTTTGAGAATTCAGTAAAGCCTCTTCATCGCTTGGTAATTTTTATTTTTTAATACCTGCTACTCGAATCAGAAGCTAAGTTGCTCTTGGATGAATAAGTCACATAAATAATATATTAAAAAAAACAAAAAACAAATATATGTATGTAGTTAATTCTCTGCCCCCTTTTATGGGTCGCCAAAGCAGATCACCTGCCTGAATTTCACCCCATCCATCCTCTGCTACACCAACCCTCTGCATGTCCTTTACTCCATCCATGTATCTTCTCTGAGGTCTTCCTCTTTTCCTCCTTCCAGGCAGCTTCAGCTCCAACACATTCACCCTCCCTCCTCTGCTCATGTCAAAAAGAACATAAAGTCACGTGTCTGACCACCACCATCAGTTTCAGCTCTCTGCTCTTCTACTCTTTCACATAGTTACAGATATGGCTGATCTCTCAGGTGGAGGCAGTATTCATCCAGAGGAGAGCTGCTTTACTACAAACTAATACACCATGTATGTTAGATGGGCAGAAAAATGGCATCCAAGAAAGTAATAAGTTCTAATAGTGACCAGTAGAAAACCACCACACTCACACTGAAAATAAGGTACACAAGATTTATTTTTCCTCCAAAGCAGACTGGTGGCTGAGGACACAGTTCCGGTCTGCAATCCAAGGCCCAAAGCTGCCCAAATTATTAGCCTGGTTACAAACAGGAAAAGGTGGTCACTAAGAAGAACAAGCAGCCAAGCACATACAAATTTTGCATCTTCCTGAGAAAGGCTTTCCAACCACCTTATCAGGCCTTGTGTTGTTAGAGAATGGGTTTCCACACCAGATCCTGGGAGTTCAACTCTCAAGCTCTTCTTCTTCAAGTCTTGAACTCCTCTCATTGGTTACCTGCGAATTCCAGAATAGGGTGTTGCTCCTTGAACGCAGCACACCAAAAGTTTCCAATCCAGTCTTTTTATCACAACAAGTCCACATAAATCCTGATTAAAACGAGTCCTCCCTCCAGTGTCATTTGATTATTTTAAAAGGAAAAGCTTCCAGGCCAGGTTAAAACGATTTTCCTTTGAAATGTTCATTTCTCTAACTGGAGTCTCCAATTTTAACTGGCTTCCCTTCTGCAACTGTGATCTTTCGATCCATCTGTATAAATCTGTAAATAGTCACTGTACCACTCTATTATAAAATTCTTGACAAATATCTGTTGTAATTCTTCTATTCTTAATACTTAATAAATGGTAAAGCATTTAATACTTTAAATGCTCCAGCTCTATTATCCCCAACCCACCCAAAACTATTTTTAAAATCTTTTCTCTTTCCCAACAATCCTCTAACACTTTCTTAACAGGATTATTTTTATTATGACCTTTCAAATGTATCCAATTGTTAACTATTAACTAGTTGTCTTCTAATATATAGTGGAATTTCTTCTGATTCTACTTGTAAAGCACACATTGGCATTGTTTTAACTGCCCTTAAGCAAAGTCTCAGTGCTTGAGCTTGGATAACATCCAAACTTTTTAGCCAATTTTTATCCACTGACCCATATACCACATGCCCAAAATCTATTCTTGAGCAAATTAACGTGACAGACCCTTTGTCAACCCTGCTAAAAATGTTATATTAAGTACCTTTTTACTTTTCCCCATAATATGCTTTGTGATTTTTTTTAAAGTTAATATCTTATTAAAAACTACACCCAAAAAACAAAGTGTATATTAATCTGTATCATCTTCATAATCATATCATCTTCCAGACCTAAAAGAGGATCCATTGTCATCTACTTCTACAATAAATGGCTTATGGCTCTCTGGGTGAATCAGAACTGGAGCAGATGAAAACAAGTCTTTGAGTTTGGCAAAAGCTCTATCAGCTTCGTGAGACCGGGTGAAGGGGAGCTTTGTGGAGTTAAGTCGTGTGAGTGTGCTGCTGCTACCTGACTGTAGTTGTGGATGAAGCACCGGTAGTGTCACGGTCCTGGGTCTCCTGACCCAGCGTTTTTAGTTCTTTGTGATGTTTGTATTATTGTACTTGTGTGAGTTATTCTATGGTTTCTAGTTTCGATCCCTTGCCCTTCATGTTGCTCTGTGTCCCCTCTGTTCTGTGTAAGTCTGTGTCTGCATGTTTGAGTTCCCCTCTGTGTCTCTCGGTTCTTAGAGTCCTCTGCCTTATGGTTTATGTCTCTGTGTTTCTTAGTTGCTGTCTCCACTGTCAAGTTCGCGTCCCTGTGTGATCCTTCCTGTTTTACTTTGAAGGTCCGTGTCTTATGTGAATGTGTCCTGCTTTGCTTGTCTCGTCAGTCCTGATTTCTCCCAGCTGTGCCCTCCTTCTGTGTCTCATTCCCCTCGTTACTCCCCAGTGTATTTAAACCCTGTGTTTCTCTGAGTCAGTGTCGTGTTGTCCCTCATGCTGTGTGGATCTCCCTGTGAGTTTTAGTCCATTGTTTCCCCGTTTAGCGTAGTTTACTTTGTATGCTCGTTTTTCTGTGACCAGCCAATAAAGCTGTGATTTTGAGTTCATCCCCTGAGTCCTGCATTTTGGGTCCAACTCCTGCCTGCCGCACAGCGATTCATGACAGTACGACGCGACCAGACATGGACCCAGCAGCACTCAACCCACCAGAAGAACTGCGTCTGGACATAATCTACTCCGTGGAAAGACTCCTGCATCTGTGGCTCGAACATGAGGGGAAGGAATTTCGCCGTGCTGTGGAAACCAGACTACAGCGTTTAATCTCTGGTCTTCCCTGGCTACTCAGTGCGCTCCACCCACTCGAACAGGATTTAATCCAAAATGAGCTCCACCTTCATCCCCCAGCTACTACTGCCCACCTGTAGTAGAAATCAAGTTACCTCTCTGCATGGAGTGAATGAGCAAAACTGGCGACACAGGAGACTGAGCAGAGAGTGGGAGCTGGGCAGCTAACTGAGCCACTGGAGGCTGCAGTGCATCCGCCACTGGAGGCTGCAGTGCATCCGCCACTGGAGGCTGCAGTGCATCCGCCACTGGAGGCTGCAGTGCATCCGCCACTGGAGGCTGCAGTGCATCCGCCACTGGAGGCTGCAGTGCATCCGCCACTGGAGGCTGCAGTGCATCCGCCACTGGAGGCTGCAGTGCATCCGCCACTGGAGGCTGCAGTGCATCCGCCACTGGAGGCTGCAGTGCATCCGCCACTGGAGGCTGCAGTGCATCCGCCACTGGAGGCTGCAGTGCATCCTCCACTGGAGGCTGCAGTGCATCCTCCACTGGAGGCTGCAGTGCATCCGCCACTGGAGGCTGCAGTGCATCCGCCACTGGAGGCTGCAGTGCATCCGCCACTGGAGGCTGCAGTGCATCCGCCACTGGAGGCTGCAGTGCATCCGCCACTGGAGGCTGCAGTGCATCCGCCACTGGAGGCTGCAGTGCATCCGCCACTGGAGGCTGCAGTGCATCCGCCACTGGAGGCTGCAGTGCATCCGCCACTGGAGGCTGCAGTGCATCCGCCACTGGAGGCTGCAGTGCATCCGCCACTGGAGGCTGCAGTGCATCCGCCACTGGAGGCTGCAGTGCATCCGCCACTGGAGGCTGCAGTGCATCCGCCACTGGAGGCTGCCCAGCTCCCACTCTCTGCTCAGTCTCCTGTGTCGCCAGTTTTTCTCATTCACTCCATGCAGAGAGGTAACTTGATTTCTACTCGGGGTACTTTTCATGGTTTAGCCGCCGTTGGCACAGTTTGCCACTCCAGGACTTCCCCAGAGGCTAGGTCTCAGTCCCCAGCGATTCTGGACCCCTGAAGTTTAAGCAGCCCCCTAAGAACTGCACCATGTTCGCATTGCCTGGGCAGAGTCAGTGCTCAGTGCAGCGCCAGTTGTCCTCATGTCAGCCAGAGGACTTCATGCCTGTTGGCTTTGTTTTGGCCTCAGCTGGAGGGCCCGAGGGGCCCGTCCAGCCCACGCCACGTCAGCTGGGGCCAAGGGGCCCGTCCAGCCCCACGCCACGTCAGCTGGGGGGCCCGAGGGGCCCGTCCAGCCCCACGCCACGTCAGCTGGAGGGCCCGAGGGGCCCGTCCAGCCGCCACCAGCGGCTTCTGCTTCTGCTCCGGCCTCAGCCTCTGCAGCCCCGCCTGGTCCGGCCTCAGCCGGGTCTTCGTCTTCGCCTGGTCCTGTGCCCACCGGGCCTCGGCCAGTACGCCTGACACTGGAGAGCCACCGCTGCCTTCCGCGCGGCCGGCCTCCTGAACTGGTTCAACGTCTCCGCCGTTGCCTTCCGCATGGTCGGCCTCCTGAACTGCTCTGTTTGGGTTGTTTTCTTGGGCTCCGGTGTTTGCTGTGCTCTTCTTTTGTTTTCTGTTCAGAGCCCTCCACCCTGGGCCCCCGCCGCCCACCCTGGGTTGTTTTCTGTTTGGTTTTGTTTTTCTGTGTTTGGGCTGTCTGGAGCCAGCCCTTAAGGGGGGGGGTACTGTCACAGTCCTGGGTCTCCTGACCCAGCGTTTTTAGTTCTTTGTGATGTTTGTATTATTGTACTTGTGTGAGTTATTCTATGGTTTCTAGTTTCGATCCCTTGCCCTTCATGTTGCTCTGTGTCCCCTCTGTTCTGTGTAAGTCTGTGTCTGCATGTTTGAGTTCCCCTCTGTGTCTCTCGGTTCTTAGAGTCCTCTGCCTTATGGTTTATGTCTCTGTGTTTCTTAGTTGCTGTCTCCACTGTCAAGTTCGCGTCTCTGTGTGATCCTTCCTGTTTTACTTTGAAGGTCCGTGTCTTATGTGAATGTGTCCTGCTTTGCTTGTCTCATCGGTCCTGATTTCTCCCAGCTGTGCCCTCCTTCTGTGTCTCATTCCCCTCGTTACTCCCCAGTGTATTTAAACCCTGTGTTTCTCTGAGTCAGTGTTGCGTTGTCCCTCATGCTGTGTGGATCTCCCTGTGAGTTTTAGTCCATTGTTTCCCAGTTTAGCTTAATTTACGTTGTATGCTCGTTTTTCTGTGACCAGCCAATAAAGCTGTGATTTTGAGTTCATCCCCTGAGTCCTGCATTTTGGGTCCAACTCCTGCCTGCCGCACAGCGATTCATGACAAAATGTCCAGTCACATTTTAATTTATCACTCTATTTGCATTAACTGTACTGGAGATTTGCATTTGTGGATAAGATTCTGACTCCGCATAGACCTTAGATTCACTTCAATAGTTTGTAGCAGACGATTATTGTTAAATGACCCAGTAGATACTTATTTTTTCACTTTCTGCATCATTACAATCATGGGGCTGTAACTCTGTTTTACACAATCACACAAGGTCAGTTAAACATTGTAATTCTTTTGATCTTGATACAAACATGTCAACTGCAATTTCAATTTTTACATGAAAACACTTCCAACACAGTGAAACACAGAGACAATATGGTATACATCACTCACGTATGCTGTTGAATAAACTCTGAGAAATAACCACAGGAGGATACAGTCTAGGATCACAAGCTCCCCAGCAAAACACGCCTCATATACAGCAAAAAGTTTGAAATCAAAAAGAGCACCTGTTTTTTTTTTTTTTTTTTTTTTTTACTTAGGTTTCCATATGTCCACTTATATTATGTTTGTTTTTTTTTTAAATAATATAAAATGTACATTTATATTTTGTCTCAATAGTAGCGATGCTGCTGCTACAACAGATGCTGTTGCGTGTGCAATGAACTTCATTTGTTGCTCACTGAAAGTTTGATAGCCTGGAAAATAGCTCATGTGATTTGAATAATGACTACCATGACATATCAAGTACAAGCTGTGGGTAGTGGCCAAAAGAATGAGATCACGGATACAAGCGGCGAAAATGAGCTTCCTATGAAGGGTGGCTGGTCTCTCCCTTCTTAGCCAATTTTTATTCCACTGACCCATATCCACATGCCCAAAATCTATTCTTGAGCAAATTAACGTGACAGACCCTTTGTCAACCCTGCTAAAAATGTTATATTAAGTACCTTTTACTTTTCCCCATAATATGCTTTGTGATTTTTTTTAAAGTTAATATCTTATTAAAAACTACACCCAAAAAACAAAGTGTATATTAATCTGTATCATCTTCATTCATCATTCACTTCCAGACCTAAAAGAGGTCCTGTCATCTACTTCTACAATATGGCTTATGCTCTCTGGGTGAATCAGAACTGGAGCAGATGAAACAAGTCTTGAGTTTGGCAAAAGCTCTATCAGCTTCGTGAGACCGGGTGAAGGGGGCTTTGTGGAGTTAAGTCGTGTGAGTGTGCTGCTGCTACCTGACTGTAGTTGTGGATGAAGACCCGGTAGTGTCACGCTCCTGGGTCTCCTGACCCAGCGTTTTTAGTTCTTTGTGATGTTTGTATTATTGTACTTGTGTGAGTTATTCTATGTTTCTAGTTTCATCCCTGCCCTTCATGTTGCTCTGTGTCCTCTGTTCTGTGTAAGTCTGTGTTCGCATGTTTGAGTTCCCCTCTGTGTCTCTCGGTTCTTAGAGTCCTCTGCCTTATGGTTTATGTCTCTGTGTTTCTTAGTTGCTGTCTCCACTGTCAAGTTCGCGTCCCTGTGTGATCCTTCCTGTTTTACTTTGAAGGTCCGTGTCTTATGTGAATGTGTCCTGCTTTGCTTGTCTCGTCAGTCCTGATTTCTCCCAGCTGTGCCCTCCTTCTGTGTCTCCTTCCCCTCGTTACTCCCCAGTGTATTTAAACCCTGTGTTTCTCTGAGTCAGTGTCGTGTTGTCCCTCATGCTGTGTGGATCTCCCTGTGAGTTTTAGTCCATTTTCCCGTTTAGCTTGTTTTTCTTTGTTGCTCGTTTTTCTGTGACCAGCCATAAAGCTGTGATTTTGAGTTCATCCCCTGAGTCCTGCATTTTGGGTCCAACTCCTGCCTGCCGCACAGCGATTCGACAGTACGACGCGACCAGACATGGACCCAGCAGCACTCAACCCACCAGAAGAAATGCGTCTGGACTAATCTACTCCGTGGAAAGACTCCTGCATCTGTGGTCGACATGGGGGAAGGAATTTCGCCGTGCTGTGGAAACCAGACTCAGCGTTTAATCTCTGGTCTTCCCTGGCTACTCAGTGCGCTCCCCCCACTCGAACAGGTTTAATCCAAAATGAGCTCCACCTTCATCCCCCAGCTACTACTGCCCACCTCCCGAAGGGCCGGTGTGGAGCTGCTCGGCCCGTCAGAGCCATCATCAAAAAAGAAACGACGATCACGCCCAGCGCGCCACCCCCCAGCCGGACGTTCGACTTGTACATCGCCGGCTGTGGTGATAAGGACTCTTTTTCTGTGTCGAACCGTGGGTTCAGGAGGCTGGGCAACTAAGCTCTCTTAGCTGCCCAGCCTCCTGAAGCTCTCTTAGCTGCCCAGCCTCCTGAAGCTGCGTCTCCTGTGTCCCCGCTGGCACAGCCATTAACTCCACCACACGCTCCATTTTCACTCTACCATCGCCTCAGTCATCAGTTCGGTCTGCCACTCAGTCGCCCTGCCACTCAGTCGCCCTTAGTTCCATCATCCACACTACCACCTGTTTCCCTTCCACCATCACTACACCCAGCCATTCAGGCAGCCACTCCTCCACCCATTACACCTCGACTACAACCGTCACTGCAGTCTCTAGCACAGTCTCCTGCAGCTCTGCATCCTCCAGTGCATCCTCCAGTGCATCCTCCAGTGCATCCTCCAGTGCATCCTCCAGTGCATCCTCCAGTGCATCCGCCACTGGAGGCTGCAGTGCATCCGCCAGTGCATCCGCCACTGGAGGCTGCAGTGCATCCGCCAGTGCATCCGCCACTGGAGGCTGCAGTGCATCCGCCAGTGCATCCGCCACTGGAGGCTGCAGTGCATCCGCCAGTGCATCCGCCACTGGAGGCTGCAGTGCATCCGCAGTGCGCTCGCCACTGGAGGCTGCCGTGCATCCGCCAGTGCATCCGCCACGGAGGCTGCAGTGCATCCCGCTGCAGTGCATCCGCCACTGGAGGGCTGCAGTGCATCCGCCAGTTGCATCCGCCACTGGACGCTGCCGTGCATCCGCCAGTGGCATCCGCCACTGGAGGCTGCCGTGCATCGCCTTGTAAGATTTTCTGTCATGTGACCTGAAGGATGTATTTAGTCTCCGAGAGCTGACAGCTGAATTCAGCATCTTCTCCCACTGCTGCCAGCACAGTCTGCTGTGCTTGGATCACTGCTGTTAGAGCTGCACAAACAAAATAAGAGGCTTTCATAGTCCGTGTTTTATGTTTCATTTAAAAAAACAACAACAACTACATAACAGAATGCAGTGAGGTACATACTGAACTTACAGGACAGAAACAAAGTACCAATCCTATTGCAGTAGTATATCTCCAGTAACAATACCAGCATTGGTATCAATACTATTGATAACTGCATCAATCTGCCCACCTCTAACTCGTGCTATTGTAGAAATTCCCTGTGAACTTATACATTTTCTCAGAAGCCTTCCCTCCGCGCATTACTGGTATGTTATTTATTATTTTGTGCTCCAAGTTCAGTTATTTCACTGGGGAAGCCCCGTAATGCCCACTTCTTCATTTCTGTACTGTTTGATCTTTCCCTTTAACATGTATGTAACTTTGGCTTGTTGAGATTTTAGCATTACTTCCGTCACCAACATTTTAATGCTATCTTTACTCTGTTATAATCATCTCTCTGTCTCAGGCATAACTGACTGAGATTTCTTTGGAAAAGTTCTCACATTTATGACCTTTTTAGGAGCTTCTTGTTTTGTTTTGTTTTCCTGTCACAATAAATAACTTAAAAAACCAAAAATAACTATATGGAATAAAACTTACCTTTTGAAGAGGCCATTAGAAAAACTAACAAATGTATAATCCCACAGTCTGACATGTCTCTGTCCCCTCACTGGCTATTATACAATGCATAGAAACAAATTAGAGAATTTCACTTAGTCCCTTCCTTGCGGAAATTCCCAGCTGTGAAATATACACAAAGTAAAGTACAAAAACTTCCCAGTGCAGTAGAGTGTCATCTGTGCATTCCTTGCAGGGCTGAAATCTTTTAATCATCCATCTAAATCATTATTTTTCTGCATTTTGAGAATTCAGTAAAGCCTCTTCATCGCTTGGTAATTTTTATTTTTTAATACCTGCTACTCGAATCAGAAGCTGAGTTGCTCTTGGATGAATAAGTCACATAAATAATATATTAAAAAAAACAAAAAACAAATATATGTATGTAGTTAATTCTCTGCCCCCTTTTATGGGTCGCCAAAGCAGATCACCTGCCTGAATTTCACCCCATCCATCCTCTGCTACACCAACCCTCTGCATGTCCTTTACTCCATCCATGTATCTTCTCTGAGGTCTTCCTCTTTTCCTCCTTCCAGGCAGCTTCAGCTCCAACACATTCACCCTCCCTCCTCTGCTCATGTCAAAAAGAACATAAAGTCACGTGTCTGACCACCACCATCAGTTTCAGCTCTCTGCTCTTCTACTCTTTCACATAGTTACAGATATGGCTGATCTCTCAGGTGGAGGCAGTATTCATCCAGAGGAGAGCTGCTTTACTACAAACTAATACACCATGTATGTTAGATGGGCAGAAAAATGGCATCCAAGAAAGTAATAAGTTCTAATAGTGACCAGTAGAAAACCACCACACTCACACTGAAAATAAGGTACACAAGATTTATTTTTCCTCCAAAGCAGACTGGTGGCTGAGGACACAGTTCCGGTCTGCAATCCAAGGCCCAAAGCTGCCCAAATTATTAGCCTGGTTACAAACAGGAAAAGGTGGTCACTAAGAAGAACAAGCAGCCAAGCACATACAAATTTTGCATCTTCCTGAGAAAGGCTTTCCAACCACCTTATCAGGCCTTGTGTTGTTAGAGAATGGGTTTCCACACCAGATCCTGGGAGTTCAACTCTCAAGCTCTTCTTCTTCAAGTCTTGAACTCCTCTCATTGGTTACCTGCGAATTCCAGAATAGGGTGTTGCTCCTTGAACTCAGCACACCAAAAGTTTCCAATCCAGTCTTTTTATCACAACAAGTCCACATAAATCCTGATTAAAACGAGTCCTCCCTCCAGTGTCATTTGATTATTTTAAAAGGAAAAGCTTCCAGGCCAGGTTAAAACGATTTTCCTTTGAAATGTTCATTTCTCTAACTGGAGTCTCCAATTTTAACTGGCTTCCCTTCTGCAACTGTGATCTTTCGATCCATCTGTATAAATCTGTAAATAGTCACTGTACCACTCTATTATAAAATTCTTGACAAATATCTGTTGTAATTCTTCTATTCTTAATACTTAATAAATGGTAAAGCATTTAATACTTTAAATGCTCCAGCTCTATTATCCCCAACCCACCCAAAACTATTTTTAAAATCTTTTCTCTTTCCCAACAATCCTCTAACACTTTCTTAACAGGATGATTTTTATTATGACCTTTCAAATGTATCCAATTGTTAACTATTAACTAGTTGTCTTCTAATATATAGTGGAATTTCTTCTGATTCTACTTGTAAAGCACACATTGGCATTGTTTTAACTGCCCTTAAGCAAAGTCTCAGTGCTTGAGCTTGGATAACATCCAAACTTTTTAGCCAATTTTTATCCACTGACCCATATACCACATGCCCAAAATCTATTCTTGAGCAAATTAACGTGACAGACCCTTTGTCAACCCTGCTAAAAATGTTATATTAAGTACCTTTTTACTTTTCCCCATAATATGCTTTGTGATTTTTTTTAAAGTTAATATCTTATTAAAAACTACACCCAAAAAACAAAGTGTATATTAATCTGTATCATCTTCATAATCATATCATCTTCCAGACCTAAAAGAGGATCCATTGTCATCTACTTCTACAATAAATGGCTTATGGCTCTCTGGGTGAATCAGAACTGGAGCAGATGAAAACAAGTCTTTGAGTTTGGCAAAAGCTCTATCAGCTTCGTGAGACCGGGTGAAGGGGAGCTTTGTGGAGTTAAGTCGTGTGAGTGTGCTGCTGCTACCTGACTGTAGTTGTGGATGAAGCACCGGTAGTGTCACGGTCCTGGGTCTCCTGACCCAGCGTTTTTAGTTCTTTGTGATGTTTGTATTATTGTACTTGTGTGAGTTATTCTATGGTTTCTAGTTTCGATCCCTTGCCCTTCATGTTGCTCTGTGTCCCCTCTGTTCTGTGTAAGTCTGTGTCTGCATGTTTGAGTTCCCCTCTGTGTCTCTCGGTTCTTAGAGTCCTCTGCCTTATGGTTTATGTCTCTGTGTTTCTTAGTTGCTGTCTCCACTGTCAAGTTCGCGTCTCTGTGTGATCCTTCCTGTTTTACTTTGAAGGTCCGTGTCTTATGTGAATGTGTCCTGCTTTGCTTGTCTCGTCAGTCCTGATTTCTCCCAGCTGTGCCCTCCTTCTGTGTCTCATTCCCCTCGTTACTCCCCAGTGTATTTAAACCCTGTGTTTCTCTGAGTCAGTGTCGTGTTGTCCCTCATGCTGTGTAGATCTCCCTGTGAGTTTTAGTCCATTGTTTCCCCGTTTAGCTTAGTTTACTTTGTATGCTCGTTTTTCTGTGACCAGCCAATAAAGCTGTGATTTTGAGTTCATCCCCTGAGTCCTGCATTTTGGGTCCAACTCCTGCCTGCCGCACAGCGATTCATGACAGTACGACGCGACCAGACATGGACCCAGCAGCACTCAACCCACCAGAAGAACTGCGTCTGGACATAATCTACTCCGTGGAAAGACTCCTGCATCTGTGGCTCGAACATGAGGGGAAGGAATTTCGCCGTGCTGTGGAAACCAGACTACAGCGTTTAATCTCTGGTCTTCCCTGGCTACTCAGTGCGCTCCACCCACTCGAACAGGATTTAATCCAAAATGAGCTCCACCTTCATCCCCCAGCTACTACTGCCCACCTGCCTGAAGGGCCGGATGTGGAGCTGCTCGGCCCGTCAGAGCCATCATCAAAAAAGAAACGACGATCACGCCGCCAGCGCGCCACCCCACAGCCGGACGTTCGGACTTGTACATCGCCGGCTGTGGTGAGTAAGGACTCTTTTTCTGTGTCGAACCGTGGGTTCAGGAGGCTGGGCAACTAAGCTCTCTTAGCTGCCCAGCCTCCTGAAGCTCTCTTAGCTGCCCAGCCTCCTGAAGCTGCGTCTCCTGTGTCCCCGCTGGCACAGCCATTAACTCCACCACACGCTCCATTTTCACCTCTACCATCGCCTCAGTCATCAGTTCGGTCTGCCACTCAGTCGCCCTGCCACTCAGTCGCCCTTAGTTCCATCATCCACACTACCACCTGTTTCCCTTCCACCACCACCATCACTACACCCAGCCATTCAGGCAGCCACTCCTCCACCCGTTACACCTCCACTACAACCGTCACTGCAGTCTCTAGCACAGTCTCCTGCAGCTCTGCATCCTCCAGTGGAGCCTCCAGTGGCGGCTCCACTGCAGCCTCCAGTGGAGCGGCGCCACTGCAGCCTCCAGTGGAGCCGCCACTGCAGCCTCCAGTGGAGCCGCCACTGCAGCCTCCAGTGGCTCAGTTAGCTGCCCAGCTCCCACTCTCTGCTCAGTCTCCTGTGTCGCCAGTTTTGCTCATTCACTCCATGCAGAGAGGTAACTTGATTTCTACTCGGGGTACTTTTCATGGTTTAGCCACCGTTGGCACAGTTTGCCACTCCAGGGCTTCCCCAGAGGCTAGGTCTCAGTCCCCAGCGATTCTGGACCCCTGAAGTTTAAGCAGCCCCCTAAGAACTGCACCATGTTCGCATTGCCTGGGCAGAGTCAGTGCTCAGTGCAGCGCCAGTTGTCCTCATGTCAGCCAAAGGACTTCATGCCTGTTGGCTTTGTTTTGGCCTCAACTGGAGGGCCCGAGGGGCCCGTCCAGCCCCACGCCACGTCAGCTGGAGGGCCCGAGGGGCCCGTCCAGCCCCACGCCACGTCAGCTGGAGGGCCCGAGGGGCCCGTCCAGCCCCACGCCACGTCAGCTGGAGGGCCCGAGGGGCCCGTCCAGCCGCCACCAGCGGCTTCTGCTTCTGCTCCGGCCTCAGCCTCTGCAGCCCCGCCTGGTCCGGCCTCAGCCGGGTCTTCGTCTTCGCCTGGTCCTGTGCCCACCGGGCCTCGGCCAGTACGCCTGACACTGGAGAGCCACCGCTGCCTTCCGCGCGGCCGGCCTCCTGAACTGGTTCAACGTCTCCGCCGTTGCCTTCCGCATGGTCGGCCTCCTGAACTGCTCTGTTTGGGTTGTTTTCTTGGGCTCCGGTGTTTGCTGTGCTCTTCTTTTGTTTTCTGTTCAGAGCCCTCCACCCTGGGCCCCCGCCGCCCACCCTGGGTTGTTTTCTGTTTGGTTTTGTTTTTCTGTGTTTGGGCTGTCTGGAGCCAGCCCTTAAGGGGGGGGTACTGTCACAGTCCTGGGTCTCCTGACCCAGCGTTTTTAGTTCTTTGTGATGTTTGTATTATTGTACTCGTGTGAGTTATTCTATGGTTTCTAGTTTCGATCCCTTGCCCTTCATGTTGCTCTGTGTCCCCTCTGTTCTGTGTAAGTCTGTGTCTGCATGTTTGAGTTCCCCTCTGTGTCTCTCGGTTCTTAGAGTCCTCTGCCTTATGGTTTATGTCTCTGTGTTTCTTAGTTGCTGTCTCCACTGTCAAGTTCGCGTCTCTGTGTGATCCTTCCTGTTTTACTTTGAAGGTCCGTGTCTTATGTGAATGTGTCCTGCTTTGCTTGTCTCGTCAGTCCTGATTTCTCCCAGCTGTGCCCTCCTTCTGTGTCTCATTCCCCTCGTTACTCCCCAGTGTATTTAAACCCTGTGTTTCTCTGAGTCAGTGTTGTGTTGTCCCTCATGCTGTGTGGATCTCCCTGTGAGTTTTAGTCCATTGTTTCCCAGTTTAGCTTAGTTTACTTTGTATGCTCGTTTTTCTGTGACCAGCCAATAAAGCTGTGATTTTGAGTTCATCCCCTGAGTCCTGCATTTTGGGTCCAACTCCTGCCTGCCGCACAGCGATTCATGACAAAAAGTCCAGTCACATTTTGCTTTATCACTCTATTTGCATTAACTGTACTGGAGATTTGCATTTGTGGATAAGATTCTGACTCCGCATAGACCTTAGATTCACTTCAATAGTTTGTAGCAGACGATTATTGTTAAATGACCCAGTAGATACTTATTTTTTTCACTTTCTGCATCATTACAATCATGGGGCTGTAACTCTTTGTTTTACACAATCACACAAGGTCAGTTAAACATTGTAATTCTTTTGATCTTGATACAAACATGTCAACTGCAATTTCAATTTTTACATGAAAACAATATTTCCAACACAGTGAAACACAGAGACAATATGGTATACATCACTCACGTATGCTGTTGAATAAACTCTGAGAAATAACCACAGGAGGATACAGTCTAGGATCACAAGCTCCCCAGCAAAAGACGCCTCATATACAGCAAAAAGTTTGAAATCAAAAAGAGCACCTGTTTTTTTTTTTTTTTTTTTTTACTTATGTTTCCATATGTCCACTTATATTATGTTTGTTTTTTTTAAATAATATAAAATGTACATTTATATTTTGTCTCAATAGTAGCGATGCTGCTGCTACAACAGATGCTGTTGCGTGTGCAATGAACTTCATTTGTTGCTCACTGAAAGTTTGATAGCCTGGAAAATAGCTCATGTGATTTGAATAATGACTACCATGACATATCAAGTACGAGCTGTGGGTAGTGGCCAAAAGAATGAGATCACGGATACAAGCGGCGAAAATGAGCTTCCTATGAAGGGTGGCTGGCCTCTCCCTTAGGGTGAGAAGTTCAGCCATCCGGGAGGGGCTCGGAGTAGAGCCGCTGCTCCTCCACATCGAAAGGAGCCAGTTCAGGTGGTTCTGGCATCTGACAAAGATGCCTCCTGGGTGCCTTGTCCAGGGTCTGCCCCAGAGGAGGCCCGGGGCAGACCCTGGACACGCTGGAGAGACTATATCTCTCGGGCGGCCAGAGAACACTTTGGTGTTCCCCCGGAAAAGCTAGAGGAGGTGGCTGAGGAGAGGGAGGTCTGGGCTCCTCTGCTTGGGCTGCTACCCCCATGACCCGGTCCCGGATAAAGCGGAAGAAGTTGGATAAATAGATGGATGGACGTATCAAGTAACAGACAGCTCAGTGTGTGAGATATTCAAGTGCATTGAGCCAAAACGTCAGCAGAATCTATGTGAACATAATGCTTGTACATGAGCAGTTTGTTCAGTATGATCATGAACAGAGATGATATCTTGTGACCTTTTGTATTCAGACCTCACGTGTTGTCAAGGAGTGTAGTGATGATAAAAGATCAATGAATTACTGAATATAAAAGAACAAATCTGGAAATGAGAATCTGCAGATGTAACATCTGGAACACGGAGAGTGGAATATGTAATCAAATCTAACCGCTTAATGTAAAAAAACAGTTAACCTGGAACACCGGGGCTGTGAGCTTGGAGCTGACTGTTAGAGAAGCTAGCGACATCTCCGGAAAACATTGGAGCACTTTTGCAAACATTTTCTATGTTGACAACCTGACCTGATATGTGAAAACTATGCCACTACATTCTCAACTAAAACAATATTAAAAGTATAACTGCAAAAACACATCTCAACAATAACACATATTACTTTATTACAGCAACAGTTAAAGTGACAGAGAGCACACAGTGTGTTAGGACCAGTGTTGGTCAAGTTACTTGAAAAAAGTAATCGGATTACAGTAACGCGTTACTGCCCATCTCTGGTTAGGACGATTTGGAAGTCCAACATTTTTGTTGTTTGGAGACTTTAACTTATATATTGAAGTATGAAATATGATTATAAGGTAGATGGCATTTAGGACGTTCCACAGAAGAATTAATTTATTGTAATAATGAACTCTAATGTATTACAATCATGATAAAATATTCCTATAATTAGAGTCACCAGCCTCACGCCAAAATGTCCTGAGATGGGCCTCAGAGAAGTGCTCAGTACTAGTGCCAGTGTTGCATTTGAAAGGAAAATGTGAATTTGTAGCCAACAAAATGATGAATTTTATGTCTGACAGATCAAGAAAACTGAAACACTAAAACTGATAAACATGATAACTTTAAAAATTCATTTTTGTACATAAAGTTATGTTAAATTTGTAGTCTTTCCGTCCTTCAGTGTCCCTGTGCTTTTGTATATCCTGGTTCTGAAGATTCTGCTGGTGATCTACCACAGCAACAATGAAGAAGTGGGCCTGACTTATCCAGACACTGAAGATAAGTCTAACACTTGAATAAGCTTCACTTTGTACAGCAGATATAAATTTGTCATGTCTGCTTATTTATATGAGGCAGGTTGCATCGGGGCACGTTGCAAGTCTATTGCAGGACTAACACACAGAAAGGCTCCAGCCAGATGGTGGATTTAAACCTGAGACCTTTTTGCTATAGGGTGCTGTTACCCAGCCCAGCCCACTCGACTTATAACCAGTTTCTTTTCTGCCACATAATGTGCATAAAGCTTCTCTCTTCAGAGTTTTAAAAACCAACCAAATATGTTGTTTCACTTTCAGTGTAATACAATTCTCTGGAGCAGCAGCTTGGTCATCTTTAGTTTATTTAATTGTCATATGAGAGAACAAGATGAGATACAGCCAGTTAGAAAACATGTAAACTATAGTTATGCAAGTGAGACAAAGTTAAATGTAACATATAGTGCTGGTGATTGAAATATTTTCCATAATCACTGAAAAGCAAGTTACCAGTATTCAGTCATTATTGTTCTTATTTATTATTATTACCATTAATATTTAACCAAATTTAAAGTCTGAACATTGTTAAGATGTTGAAAGATCGCAGCAAGTCTACAGCAGCTCTTGAATCAAAAGGAACACTCAAAGTGTACAGGTTGCTTTTTTTCATTACATGCAATTTCTGCATGCAGTTCTATAGGTATGTCTTCATACTTGCAAGGTGAACTTTTAGGGATCAATTTACAGTGCAACATTTTCAACTTTTCGTGGCTTGCATAAAGATAGTCATAAACAGGCTTCTGATTACAAATTTCTTGAACATTCACATCACCAATGATGAAGGTATTCCTTGGCTTGCATTTAAGCTTCTCCTTGTTCATCAGATTATCACACTTGTCTTCTTTCTTCGCAATATGTTGAATTTCAAATAGTGACTCTTTCGGAGGCACGGACCAGACCAGAATGACAGAAGGCAGCATCAGTAGGAAAACGGAAAGTTTCGTCATATTTCTATGATAAAGAAAAAACAAACATTCATTAGAATAGGTATCGGTAAAGCTATATTTTTCTGCATATTTTAACAATTTTAGCACGACTGTACACTGAAGGAAAATACAAATATACTGGATGATGCTCGCCAAGGCTCCATTTTACTTACTTCCCAAAGAACTAAAGTTGGCTATAGTTGACTCACAGAGGCTGGCAGGAGTCGGCAGTCTGAGGCAGCAGTCAGTCAGCAGTCAGTCTTCTGGAAGGACAGCAAAAAGGGAACTCTCTGAAACTTCAGACTGGTTGGAGTTCATAGAGTGTCCAAGTGAATGGGCCACATCTGCATATCTGAGTTTGAATGAAGATAAATAATTATTGAAACAGAAATCAGTTAAAGTCTGCTCGATGTGAGATATGCTAGTAAATTATGGAAAAATATCCATGCAAGAAAACTTCACAGACTCAAAATCATGTCATGTAGCCGAATCCATTTGTGAAATGTGGCAGTTTTCAGTTGTTTTTCTTTTTTGTGTGTGTGTTCACTTATAAAAGACAGATTTGAACACGGGCTAAATTCAAATTGGCCAGATTTGCTGAGTCTTCATATCCATAGTGGGTGATCATGTAACTTTATTCATGTTCATACACATAATCCCCCAACTTCAAGCCAATATATAAGAGAATGATTATAAATGTATTAAAAATGACAACAACTATCTGAAGGTTGCAAATCTGATTTGAACAGACAAAAGATTAGGACTACGTTGATTATGTCTTCATGCCTCCTTCCTGTTTGTATGTTTTCTAGAACATATCCGCTCTCAACCAATTTTTTCTGCTAAAAATGATGCAAAAGAGTAGATAATGCTGAAACAGGAAGTATTAAAATATTTTTAATAACAACACAAAATGCCAGTGTTCATTAATTTTATAGCAGTCTTAATAATCAATAGACTATCCTTTTGGTTCAATATCATCTTGCAGTTGTTTCTTGTAGTCCACAATCACATTTTTGCTTTTGTCTTCTGGCATTGTAGATCACTCCTTATATAATGTGAGTAATAATGTGAACTGTAGCTTCACAACCACAAGTTGTCACGCATTACTGTGGGCTTTATTGATTATGGAGTTATTTACAGTAATGCCCTCTGTTCCTTCTTAAAGTACCTAACATACACACATTCCTAATTTACCAACAGTGGACCAACTTTCTATCATTTATTTATTTATTATTCACTTGTTTATTTAAATCATTTATTCTGTTATTGTAAAATGTGTAAGAAATGTTTTTTATTGAGCATCTGGAACACCAAGAGTGACGGGCCTCCCGAGGGTCTGAGAAAGCTGATGTAGTTACTCAATGAACCGCACACCTTGTATACTCCATATAACATTTTTGTTGCACTTACCAATTGCAGCTTCAGTGTGATTATGATTAGATGCCACTATTTACTTGTTTACTGTAAACAAACTGTAAACTTTAAATCAATTTCCTGCCTCTGAATCATTTGTTGTATTATTTGATGCTGATGATTTAGACTTGAAATGAACCTTTATTGCATTTATACATATGTGGGAAATATGTAAGTATATGCAGCATTAACAGAAAACAAACATAAAAATTAATGATAAAAATCTTTAATAAAGTTAAAAAGAAATAATGAAACAATTTCTTAATTAAGTTCAGAAAACATCAACACTACAACAAAATATGGCAAAATTATAGATGTTAACACAATAATCATCTATAATAACCTTTATCAGAGACCAACCACATGTGTGCTGTAGTGGGCCAAAGGTGGAGGAGAGAATTCGTAAGCATCCCTTTACTGTGGAGACAAATTTAAATTTGCACCTATTCCTTCAGACTCAAGATATATTTGGTCATACCTTTATCATCTGAGAAGGGGTTCTCTCCACCAAAGAAGCAAAAACGTTAAGAAAAGAGATGACAGCATCTGGATAAAACAGGAGTGAATATTAGCACAGTAGGTGAATATGGAAGGAGATAGAGAAGGATTTTAAAAGTTGCCTTTCTGCTCGACAAATAATTCAAGCTAACATGGAAGCTTGAAAAATGAAATGAGTGACCTTAGCTAGATTTGTACATTTGATCTTGGAGGGGTGTGAGGCAGCACAACATAGACAGCAAGGAAAGTGATAGGAAGACAGCATCTGCAGACTGTTCAAGCTTCTTTTAATTGTGCTTTATTTTCTCGCATCACCTTCCAACCATTGTTTCACAAAACAGAAGAACTCGGCAGTCAAAATCTCCCCTGCTTTATATAGAATTCCACTCACATCTGAACCTCATTAACCTCTACCATTGGGAAAACAGGGTAGACTAAATAACACAGTCTAGGCAAAGAAACGGGAATAAAATCATTTTTGCACTTAAACTCATTCACCCAACTAAACGGTTTGAAAAGTCAATCTCTGCACAAAATCTGACTCATGAGGTTATTTTATAGGAAATAAACAATTTTACACAAAAGAAACACCCCTTCATTTGGTTATACCCAATTGACATGATCAATGACATCATATCCTATATAATCAGGAAGTACTAGGGCGGCCCCTCCCACATACCTGTTTTACACATAGGACCTGCTCAAAGGAACACACAATGATAAGTATAACCAAATGAAAGATTCAAATCAACTAATGATGAAGTGACATTTAGCTTTAAGAACATTTGCACTGCTGTAATGAATATAACCAATGCTACCACAAACAGACCCGGGATAGTATGCAGAGGCAAGGTTACATGTGCTGTGTTTACATTAAAGCATTATGATTGACTATAAGATAACAGAACACAAATGACAAATGGGAAATGAATTCAGTCCGAGCCACTTTGACACAAGGGGTAAGGAAACAATTCAATTTTATTTATTTAGCGCCAAATCACAACAAAAGTCGCCTCAAGGTGCTTCATAGATACAGAGAAAAACCCAACAATCATATGACCCCCTATGAGCAAGCACTTTGGCAACAGTGGGAAGGAAAAACTCCCTTTTAACAGGAAGAAACCTCCAGCAGAACCAGGCTCAGGGAGGGGCGGGGCCATCTGCTGCGACCGGTTGGGGTGAGAGAAGGAAGACAGGATAAAGACATGCTGTGGAAGAGAGACAGAGGTTAATAACAGATATGATTCAATGCAGAGAGGTCTGTTAACACATAGTGAGTGAGAAAGGTGACTGGAAAGGAAAAACTCAATGCATCATGGGAATCCCCGGCAACCTACATCTATTGCAGCATAACTAAGGGAGGATTCAGGGTCACCTGGTCCAGCCCTAACTATATGCTTTAGCAAAAAGGAAAGTTTTAAGCCTAATCTTAAAAGTAGAGATAGTGTCTGTCTCCCGAATCCAAACTGGAAGCTGGTTCCACAGAAGAGGGGCCTGAAAACTGAAGGCTCTCCCTCCCATTCTACTTTTAAATACTCTAGGAACAACAAGTAGGCCTGCAGAGCGAGAGCGAAGTGCTCTAATAGGGTGATATGGTACTACAAGGTCATTAAGATAAGATGGGGCCTGATTATTTAAGACCTTGTATGTGAGGAGCAGGATTTTGAATTCAATTCTGGATTTAACAGGAAGCCAATGAAGGGAAGCCAAAACAGGAGAAATCTGCTCTCTCTTTCTAGTCCCTGTCAGGACTCTTGCTGCAGCATTTTGGATTAGCTGAATTGTGTGTCTCCAGAAAAGTGGATAAAGTAAGGTGATTTGTATTTTTTATTTTTTTTTTTTTTTTACACACAAACTTAACACATTCTTTTTAGTGAAGTGTTGTCATCAAGTTTTTTTCCTGATGCTGTTTTCTGTGAGTGAGCAGCAGCGCCCTCTGCAGTTTGTGTGTAAAAGCTTACAGCACCTGGTATTCCCAGGTAGTCTCCCATCCAAGTACTGACCAGGCCTGACCCTGCTTAGCTTCTGAGATCAGACTGCAGGAACAACTGCTGACAGTCTGGAAACTAAAGCCAGGAGATAATGTTGGTGCATCTTTCACCTGCTGATGCTTTCAGACACATGAAGTCACACTGAGCTGAACCGCAGTGATCCCATTAAGCCTTGAAGTTAACCGGATAAGACAGCGTTGTGTTTCACAGTAAAGGCCTCAGAGAGTTGTTGCTAACCAAAGTCTATCTTGTACAGCCACGCAGCATCTAATGACGTTTTGTAACCTGTCACTACGAAGGAGCAGTGAAATGATTGCTGTTTTAGCGCACATACACAGTGTGGTGATCAGTATAAGGACATTAAAGTGATGTTGCAGAAAGCTGCATCTGGTCAGAAGGAAAAAAAAAAAACACACAAAAAAAAAAAAAAACACACACACTTGGAAGACTTGGCCAGATTTGCACAAAAGTGAATGGCTGACAGTGGACAGATACAAGGATGTGGATGGTCACACCCTCGTGCATTAAAGAGGCCGTTCACAAAACCAAACACTCAGCAGACACAATAAGACAGCTGGTCAGTTTGCCTCACTAACTCATCTACACAAGGCGTGTTGTAGAAGTAGAGCAGGGCGATATGGCCAAAAATATTTATCACGATATAAATTTGAAAATGTGCGATAACGATATAACTGACACGAGACAAAATACTTTACAACTCCACTTCATTTGTGCAAAAAAAACCCATCAATGTATTTACACTTAAATAAGCAGCTGTTTTATCTGCATTAAAGTTATATAAAAATGTAACAGTGCAAATGCAAATTCCTGGCTGACAGTTTAACCAAAAGGCGTTTCCAGTTGAAACTGGCCGACATATCCTCAGCGTAACCATGTATAATATCCACAAAACTTGAAAAGAGGTTAAACAAACACACAATACAGTAATATTATGTTGAAGCACAGTACGTATCACTCCGCGAGGCTCCTGCCTACGATAGCCGTAATGCTCCGACAATCCATCAAGCGGTGCGGCTTCGTAGCTTAGCAAAGTCGTACTAAAACATTTGACAGATTTTCGAGCGCCGTGTACATAAAATCGTTTCGAGGTCAGTAAACACAACCAGAATTCATACAGTGGCTTGCAAAAGTATTCGACCCCTTGAACTTTTCCCCATTTTGTCACATTACAGCCACAAACATGAATCAATTTTATTGGAATTCCAGGTGAAAGACCAACACAAAGTGGTGCACACGTGAGAAGTGCAACAAAAATCATACATGACTCCAAACATTTTTTACAAATAAATAACTGCAAAGTGGGGTGTGCGTAATTATTCAGCCCCCTTTGGTCTGAGTGCAGTCAGTTGCACATAGACGTTGCCTGATGAGTGCTAATGACTAAACAGAGTGCACCTGTGTGTAATCTAATGTCAGTACAAATACAGCTGCTCTGTGACGGCCTCAGAGGTTGTCTAAGAGAATATTGGGAGCAACAACACCATGAAGTCCAAAGAACACACCAGACAGGTCAGGGATAAAGTTACTGAGAATTTTAAAGCAGGCTTAGGCTACAAAAAGATTTCCCAAGCCTTGAACATCCCACGGAGCACTGTTCAAGCCATCATTCAGAAATGGAAGAAGTATGGAACAACTGTAAACCTACCAAGACAAGGCCGTCCACCTAAACTCACAGGCCCAACAAGGAGAGCGCTGATCAGAAATGCAGCCAAGAGGCCCATGGTGACTCTGGACGAGCTGCAGAGATCTACAGCTCAGGTGGGGGAATCTGTCCATAGGACAACTATTAGTCGTGCACTGCACAAAGTTGGCCTTTATGCAAGAGTGGCAAGAAGAAAGCCATTGTTAACAGAAAACCATAAGAAGTCCCGTTTGCAGTTTGCCACAAGCCATGTGGGGGACACAGCAAATGTGAAGAAGCTGCTCTGGTCACATGAGACCAAAATGGAACTTTTTGGTTAAAATGCAAAACGCTCTGTGTGGGAAAACTAACACTGCACATCACTCTGAACACACCATCCCCACTGTCAAATATGGTGGTGGCAGCATCATGCTTTGGGGGGGCTTCTCTTCAGCAGGGACAGGGAAGCTGGTCAGAGTTGATGGGAAGATGGATGGAGCCAAATACAGGGCAATCTTGGAAGAAAACCTCTTGGAGTCTGCAAAAGACTTGAGGCTGGGGCGGAGGTTCACCTTCCAGCAGGACAACGACCCTAAACATGAAGCCAGGGCAACAATGGGATGGTTTAAAACAAAACATGTCCATGTGTTAGAAATGGCCCAGTCAAAGTCCAGATCTAAATCCAATCGAGAATCTGTGGCAAGATCTGAAAACTGCTGTTCACAAACGCTGTCCATCTAATCTGACTGAGCTGGAGCTGTTTTGCAAAGAAGAATGGGCAAAAATTTCAGTCTGTAGATGTGCAAAGCTGGTAGAGACATAAGGCGAACCGGATTATAAGGAGCACTGTCGATTTCCAGAAAAATCAAAGGACTGATTTTTAGAGTGCCTTATTTTCCGAAAAACACAGTAATAACATAATAACCACGGCCCGCTAGCATGCTCTAGGTTGCCGAGGGCTATGCTGTGGCTGAGCTGCAAGATTAACTCTGCAAAACCAACTTTCATCAAGTAAAGACGAGAGTTGGTTTTGAGAGGTGCAAAGAAGGGAGAAGTAAAAAGCAGCTACTGTCAGTCTTTACAGACAGAAGGACTGATTGGCCGTCTGGGAGCCCAACGGATGTAAAAAAAAAAGAAAAAGAAAGTTGAAAACGTTGAAGGTTTGATCATCTACTCCCTCATCTCCATCTCGTTTTTACTCCCACTCATTTCCAGCAGCCGTCTCTGTTCGTCTGCCTTCCCATTTCCATCCTAATGAGGCTTTATTCCCACTGAAGCAGCTGCACGGCGCAGGGAAAGAAGACGCAGGAACCACACGCTGAGTTCATCCACAACTTCTGACCTTCTCTGTCTCTCTCCATCCACCTCTCTTCTATCTGTTTAGATGTTCACCTGTCCATGTGACTGTTGACATTGGGAAGCTGTCACTAAACTGCTGTCGCTGCCAATGACTGTCATGTCCCCCTCGAGTGTTAGCCCCCCTCCAGAGCTCTAAAGCACAGGCTTTAATAAGCCCGGCAAGAGAAATGCCAGCTTCCTATGCAGCCTGAGCTGAGAACGTTGGAGTGACAAAGAAGAGGGGGGCGAAAGTCAGATGCACACAGGGAAAAGTTAGAGAGGAAAAGAGAGAGCAGGAAATTACTCTTACTCTTAGGACTTATATGGCCCAACAGGCCTCATGATACAGATGAGCTACATCCTCCTGGAAAGCAGCTGCCATTACAGTCTCCCCCATCTGCTGGAAGGCAGATGCTTCAAAACAGAGTGAGAAGTAAAGAGAGAGGGCAGGAACTCAAACAAAATTAACGCCATATTTTATCTTTAATAATCATATATATTGCTTTACCAAAACAGCTTGTTTTTGTGTTTTTTAAACTACCATCTCTCTTAAACCAACTTGAATTGAACAGTGAGCACAGCCACTAAGTATTATGTAACAAAAAGACAGGGATGGGAGGGAGACGGTACCTGTACTGACGTTTAAAAAGAAGGAATAGGAGGAGGGGTGGAGGTGGTGGAGCTCTCCCACAGGGGGAAAACTGAGATTTCAGTAAAGCTCAGTCCAAAGCACTTTCCTAATGATTTCCCTGTAACATTAGTCCTCGAGGTCCCCGTCACAGCAGACTACTGTGAGCGCCACCAGACAGTTAATGAGACAAAAACGAGACGCTCTTACAGCCAGGAGGCTGCTTCCAGATGACGCTTGATTCATTTGATTGATTATCTGTGAATAAGTCTTGAGCCTCTCCTCGGTTCTTTATATTTTGCCTGTACTGAGCCAGATGTTCTTCTTCTTCCTTTCTTTAGACTTTCTGAAGGTCATTTAAAGTTTTTCTTTGGACAATAACTGCTTTTTCACCCATTTTCAGTCCAGTCCTTGTACCTGATCACTTTCAGAGCGATATTTTTGTTTTTGGGGGGGTTAAACCACTTAACCTAACTCAAGGGGACAAACCCGAGTTGTCAAATACAATACAAAACACACAACTTAGCAAAGAACCAATTTTAAATTTTATCTTTAGGCACTTTGTTACTAGCAACCTGTCACAAAAACACACTATTTAATTTCTTTGGATTGGGAAAGTAGGAGACAGAAAAAAGGGGAGAAGCTGAAAAATCTATCTACAGTGGAGGAACAGTACCTGAAAGTCATGTCAAAAAAGATTCAGCAAACACCTGACACAGGACCTGAAAGACGTACTTGGTCCTTCAGTTGATCCATCTAGTGTTCACCAAAGCCTCATCTCATGGTGTCAGTGAAGGGTGGCTGTCAAGAAGCCATTATTAAGGAAGGGAACAGGGAGAAAAGGCTGAGGGATGCCAAATTACACAAGAACTGGACTGAAAATCAGTAGCAGCAGGTCTGATGGAGTGATGAACCAAAATTTGACATTTCTGGTTCAAATTGTGGTAATATGTCTACAACCACCTGTAAACTACTGTACAGCTCTGTCATAGTTTGGGTCTGCATTTCAGCCAGGGTGTTGGGGATTTCGTCAAAATTGATGGAATTATGAAAAGTACCACCAGACTTTGATGCACCATGCAATACCATCCGGAAAGCGTCTGATCGGCAGCAGCTTACTAAACACATCGAAACACCATCATTCATGGACTGACCTGAGCCGTGTGGGATCATCGCGGCAGAGAATGGAACAAAACGGCAGCTGATATCGAAAGAAGAGCTCTGAATGTCCTTAAAGAAGCTCGGAGAACTATTCCTGAAGACTACTTAAAGGAATTCCAAAGAAATGTTCCTAAGAGAGTTCAGGGCGTGCTGAAGATAAAGATGCTCAAGCTCATTATATCAACTCTGTATGACGCCTTTTATATTGTATATTCATGTAAACTTTTCAAATTTAAACTGTTGCACCCGTTTCCAGTAAGTTCCACCCAGCAAGTTATATGTTAGAATTAAGGTGTGGCTCAAACTTTTGCACAGTCCTACATTTCACATCTATAAAATGATTTGGCACCTGATAAACCTTTAAAAGCACTGACCTGCCTCTCCAACTATCTGTTTTAAACAACCAACAGTTGTGTTGCGTTTTCGTCAGGTTAGTGGCTCAGACCTAAAACAGCCCAACATTATCTCTAATTCAGGTCTGGACCCAAGCTGACCCATTAAAGTACGTGGTACTCCTTTTATTTGTACTTGTGTACAAAGGCATAAATTAGACTTTTCAGGTACAAACTAAATGACACAAAGAGGAGCTCTTATAAAACAAGAGTGAGAGGCCCACTGCAAGAAGATGCACACCCAAGTGCTGAGATTGTAAAGATGAAAAGTGAGCAGAGGAAAATGAGCGTTTCAGGACAACGAGGCGGTTTCCTCTTCTTCCCATCTGGCAGCCTCACAGCGGGGAGATGTGAGGTAGCCCCAACCTACCTCACATCTCCCCGCTGTGCAAGAACGAGCTCAGCAACACAAGCATCCTCTCTCTTTCGCGAGTGCATACGTGCACATCTACAGTGCTGCATGCCGATGAACCCATTTTCTTGGAGCACCTACACAAGCTGCAATCTACAGATCGTGTTTCACAGCGCTACAGCGAGAGGCAAACACCTCCCTCTGTTTGTGCTTCATTCTAGCTTCGCCCTTCTCTTCCCAACCACACACACCAACACCTTCCTCTTGTCAATTTTATTTTAATCCTTAACATAAAGACAGCTATAAATTAGGATAATCAAACTTGATTTATTACCTCCTGCACCCCCCCACTGTGTGTTCAACAGGAAGCTAAAGACTGGTGCTGTTAAAGTGTTCAAAAAACAGCAGGAGCTCGGTGTGAGTCCACAGTGGGCCAAAAAACACAAGATGACCTCCAGCAAGGACAAAATGTATCTGGACGTCTCTGTGAGCATCTGTCTCACTGTGTAAGTGTAGCACAGTGTCTGTGTGTGCATGGCTGGGCAAGAGAGACAGCACAACTGAAAGCCAGCACTCAGACGAGGACCCGGTGCATCGTCTGTCTCATCTCAGCCAGTTTACTTACAAACTCTTTAAGTTTGAATTTTAAAGCCGACAATGTGCACAGGGCAGTGATATTTCAAATGAAGGTAAACTATTCCAATCTCTGCAGCCCCAATTGTGTATCTCACACACACACACTAAGTTCTCCTCCTGCCTTCAGCCCAACCGTTGAGCGCGATGACAAATAGAGCCGCAGAATTTTGCTGCTGTGTAATTAAATTGAGACGTGGGGTCAAAATTCCCACCTAGATTGAGTGAGATGAAATAGAAATCGGCTCTCCTCTAACTGACTTTATAGAAATAATTACAGAAGCTGCATTTATAACTGTTATTAAATAACAGCAGCACACGAGAACTAAAGTGTAATCCCAGCACATTTCGCTTCGCTTGCACTGATTCTTTAGAGATGACGACCTGTGGTGGGTAATTAAGGGCAAACAATATACAAGTCGCGTGAAAAATGGAGGCTGCATTACCTTTCCAAAGCTTCCTTTCCCGATGGCCCGCAGTATCTGGAAGTGGTCAAAGTTTACTGTGGAGAAAATGAGAAGCAGTTAGTGAGAACGTGTCAGTTTGAGCTGAGCTATAAAACAGGGAACATGACATGTACAGCACTGTGCAAAAGTCTTGAGCCATCCCTCATTTGCTTCCAGGGATCCGGACTTCCCTGTAATCTTTAAAGTGGTATTAAGGAATAGCTCTCCAGGCTTTTTAAAGTGTTTCTGATTTTTAATCCAGGGCTTGTATTTGACCACTTTTTGTCTGTTAAGACCCTTCACACTAATCTCTGAAACATTCAAACATAAACAGACACCTAAGTCACGGAAAGGACCAGAAAACTTAACAAAGAACCAATTTTAAATTGTATCTGTACACATTTACTTGCAGCCTATTGCAAAAAAACAAAAGCCCACATCATTTGTTCTCACTTCTTTAGTTGAAGAATGCAGTTAATAACACCGTTAACACAGACTGACCTGGCAAAACACGAAAAAATAAGGGGGTGGTTCAAGACTTTTGCTCGGTACTGTATGAGAAATGCAAATGTGCACTTCACAATGTATCGCTGCACTTCGGCAGTACTGTGAAGATTAAATGTTTTTTCCTTCCCGATGCATGTGAAAGGTTAAGACTTACATCTCCAAATGTACTGGAACTGATTTGAACCAGAGGACTCAGCCACACTGTTACTATGTACTGCATAAACACGTTTACCGATGAAGGTAAAGCAGACGCTGTCCTGACTGTGTGGCTAAATTTTGTGCTGAAAGCATCAAATCAATTGAATATGATTAACTTGCTATGAGAGGTTTTTACTCCAAGTGTGACTTTTTCTGGCTTCATACACCTTTCAGGGTCAAATTCAAGCACTTTGTAAGCACGTTTAATGTCCATTTTCAACATTTTCCAGCACATTACCATAAAAAGGATGCATATTTCACTTCGCATCACCTGAGTAAGAGCACGTGAAAGGCCAAATTAATAAGTCTTCTCATCAGATATTGATGCTTCTTTCTTATGTGACACAAAAAACAGGAGGAGACAGATCTTTGCTTGTGTTGTTTTTTAAGTTCATTCATTCAAAACTAACTGTAAGACGCTTAACTACATTGCAGTCTGTGTTATTGTTGTAGACCTAATTATCACCTTTAAAGTGTTTGTGCTAATAACATCATGTAGAGTAAGACAGGCATAGAGAACAGCACTGACTGGGAGAGGCTTTGAACAGATGACATACTCAGATCAATTCAACACTTTAGACTTTAAAAATGCACAAGCGTCTTTCAAAAACCCATTTATTTAATCTATCATCATTGATATTATTATGTACAGTTAGAATGTACTGTTCATCTCCCTTAAATAAACAGGCAGCCTTAAAGTGTGAAATAGTCACTTGTCTACTGTCTCAGTGGCTGATAGTGCCCCACAGGCCTCAATGTCAGCTTGAAGCCATTATGTTTCAATTGTTTAATGATAAACAGATTTTGAATGAAAGCGAGGAAACTTCGCTAGCACAAAAAAGTGCCTATTCTTTCTTCCCATATGGTTCAGTCATATTACCGTCATTTCCCCCTAAGCTGTTCCCAAAGACACCAGGTTAATACTTGAAAAGGCTGCAGCAATACACAAAAATATCATCAATATTCTGTTTACTTGGTGACAACGTCGCTTTTAGCCTTCAATCAGAAAGCCTGACGTTGGCTAGTTAAGCATCGGGCTAACGTTTAACGCTTTCACTTGAGGGAAGTAACTCGTATTACTGCTACTGCTGTGTAATCTTGGTTCAATTCACAGCATATTCTACAAGTTACCCTGCAATAACTAACTGTTAGAATAGCGCCACCGTATTGTATCGCACTGAGTGCACTTCAATCCTTTATCCCGCGAGTTTGCTAGCTAGCAAAATAATAATACCAATTTTAAACAAATAACATGTGTAACGTACACACTCGAGAAAATTATTTACTAGTACTTACGCAACTCCCCCGTTGTGAAAACGTACAAATCCTTCTTGTATTTTTCGTTTTCCAGCAAACACTCATTAAAACGGCCTCCAGGCACATTAGCGCACTCACCCCCGACTGATCAGGGAGGGGGTGGGGGGTCACACATTGAAACAGACTAACGTGCAGAGGTACAGCCCAGGCAGAGAAATGTTGCTTTTAGACTTTGCGACTCGTTTTATTTCTCTATCTGATAAGAAAACTATTCAATCAGATAGTTATTTGTGGTGAATGAAATACGGTTACAGTTTCAAGAAGTTTTAAGCACCAAATCCGAAATCCAAGCACTGCAATATTAAAATCCAATTCAATTTCTTGTTTGCTCCGAAATCTACGACATGACTATATACAGAAAAGCTTAACATGGTATGCAAAAAAAACCCCGAAGACAATACAAATACATGAACAAAAAATGTTTTAACTGTCAGTTATGTCATTTTAAAATTTTCCAAAACTAACATTTTCTTTGATTGACTGATATTAAATTGATTAGGGTCAAGTTTAGTGTGAACAATATTACACAAACAAGCACGTGTGTGCGCATGCGCACATATTAGAATCCCTTCGATCGCTTCTCATATGTGCGCATGCGCACATATTAGAATCCCTTCGATCGCTTCTCATATGTGCGCATGCGCACATATTAGAATCGCTTCGATCGCTTGTGACGTGATAACTTTGCTTTGATCCTTTCTGATGTCATAACTTTGCTTTGATTCCAAAACCTATAAATAGGAGCGCTCACCTGTTACTTTATGCTTAACGGACGTTGACCTGCAGCAACTAAAACCCTGTCGAGAAGTTTTGAGAGCAATTTACGAGAGAAACCAAAACAAGTTCAGTTTTGTTTCTCACCAATTCACAGCGCAAACAGACACATTACACCATGTCAGCCAACCCATCCTTCGGCTCAGATGAGCTTGGAATATCTAAAGGGACCATTTTGGGAGATCACCACGTGGTGGAGGCTTTCCTTGGAGAAGGAAGCTTTGGTGTTGTAACGAAATGTCGCAATACAAAAAACAACAAAACTGTTGCTGTTAAAGTCAACAAAAGCGACCCTGAAATTCTGCTCCAGGCAAAACTGGAAATTTTCATCCTGGAGCAGCTACGACGCTTGGATCCAGACAGGTGCAACATTGTCGAATGGAACGGCTATTTCCTCGATGGAGAGCGCATTTGCTTGAATTTCGAACTCCTCGACCAAAGCCTGTCAGACTACATAGGGGACCGGAATAACCAAGGTCTCCCAATGAGAGAAATCAGGCCAATTTTGCATCAGCTCGCAAATGCTCTATTCCACCTGGGTTCTGTGGGAATAGTGCATGCTGACCTCAAACCTGTCAACATCATGGTTGTGAACCGCAGTGAGTCTCAAGTCAGAGTCAAACTTATAGACTTTGGCATCGCATGTAACACCTCTGCAGTGATTCCTGGTGACTGTGTGGGGACAATTGGTTATTGTGCACCTGAGATTATGCTTGGCACTCCATATGATGAAGCAATTGACATGTGGTCTCTAGGGCTGGTAGCTGTGGAGCTTGCTACAGGGGTGCCTCTCTATCCTGGGGAAGACGATTATGACGTTTTGAAATTCATAATTGAAACTCAGGGTCAGCTACCAGATCATCTCCTAGAGTCTGGCTTGTACACTGACAGCTATTTCATCGAGGATAACCACAACGAACAGCGCTGGACATTTAAGACCCCAGAACAATTTCAATACGAGACAGATTATCGATCCAAGGAAACTCGATCGATAAAACTTAAGTGTCTCGATGACCTCGAACAACTGCTGAAAGTTAGGCGAGGACCGGAAAATGGCCAAACATTATTTGTAAGGCTAATCAAAGAAATGTTGGCCTTGGATGCAAATCAGCGCATAACACCCTCGGAGGTTCTGAAGCATCCCTTTTTCCACCCTGGCCTCTCAAGGAGAACCCCCTGCACTGACATGAATAGTACAGGGGGAGAACTCCTTGTGCTCTCTCAGCAGCCTTCAAGCTGGAAAAGTCATGGATCGCAAAAATTCAGCTGCAGTTTCCAAAACTCAGTTGAATTTCCTCAAAAAGAGACATCAACACCTCAGCCAACCCATCTGCCTCTGAAGATGATCTTCAAATAACGGAAGGGACCATTTTAGGAGATCACCACGTTGTAGAGGCCTTCCTTGGAGAAGGAGGCTTTGGTTTAGTAACCAGATGTCGCGATACAAAAAACAACAAAACTGTTGCTATTAAAGTCAACAAGAGCGACCCTGAAATTCTGCTCCAGGCAAAACTGGAAATTTTCATCCTGGAGCAGCTACGACGCTTGGATCCAGACAGGTGCAACATTGTCGAATGGAACGGCTATTTCCTCGATGGAGAGCGCATTTGCTTGAATTTCGAACTGCTCGACCAAAGCCTGTGGGACTACATTGGGGACCGGAATAACAGAGGTCTCCCAATGAGAGAACTCAGGCCAATTTTGCATCAGCTCGCAAATGCTCTGTTCCACCTGGGTTCTGTGGGAATAGTGCATGCTGACCTCAAACCTGGAAATATCATGGTTGTGAACCGCAGTGAGTCTCCCGTCAAAGTCAAACTCATAGACTTTGGCCTCGCATGTCCTGCTTCTGCAGTGATTCCTGGTGACTGTGTGGGGACAACTGGTTATTGTGCACCTGAGGTTATGCTTGGCATTCCATATGATGAAGCAATTGACATGTGGTCTCTGGGGCTGGTAGCTGTGGAGCTTGCTACAGGGGTGCCTCTCTATCCTGGGGAAGACGATTATGATGTTTTAAAATTCATAATTGAAACCCAGGGTCAGCTACCAGATCATCTTCTAGAGTCTGGCTTGTACACTGACTGCTATTTCATCGAGGATAACTACAACAAACAGCGCTGGACATTTAAGACCCAAGAACAATTTCAATACGAGACACATTATCGATCCAAGGAAACTCGATATATAAAACTTAAGCGTCTCGATGACCATCGAA